>NC_081561.1:137093503-137100164 GCF_022355385.1 Mustela nigripes | reverse complement strand
AAAAAAAAAAAAAAAAAAAATACCTGGAGACAAATGCAAATGGAAGTACAACAGACCAGAATCTAAGGAATGAAAGAAAAGCAATTTTAAAAAGGAAGTTTATAGTGGGACAGTCCTCTCTCAAGAAACAAGAAAAACTCAAATAAACAATTTCACCTTACACTTAAAGGAACTAGAAAAAAAAAATAAACAAAGCCCAAGGGAGTGGAAAGAAGTAAATAGCAGCGGTAACATGGAAATAAATGAAATAGAGACTATTAAAAAGACATTAGAAAATGTCAATGAAGGTAAGAGCTGGTTTTTGAAAAGATAAACAAAATTTACAAACATAGGGTGCCTGGGTGCCTCAATGTCTACCTTCAGCTCAGTTTATGATCCTGGGGTCCTGGAATCAAGTGCTGCATCAGGCTCCCTGCACAGCAGGAAGCCTGCTTCTCCCTCTTCCACTCCCTCTGTTTGTGTTCCTAATCTCACTGTTTCTCTCTGTCAAATAAATAAATAAGATCTTAAAAAATTACAAACATTTAGCTAGATTCACTAAGAAAACATAGATGATAGATAGATAGATAGATAGAATCAGAAAAGAAAAAGAGAAGTTACAACTCATACTACAGAAATACAAAAAATCATAAAAGATGAGTCTGGACAATTTTAGCCAACAAATTGGACAACCTAGAAGAAATAGATAAATTCTTAAAAACATAAAGCCTACCAAAATGAATATGATGAAACAGAAAATCTGAGCAGAATGATTACTAGCAAGGAGATAAAATCATTAATCAAAACCTCCCAACAAACAAAAGTTCAGGACCAAAAGTCTTCATGGTTGAATTCTACCAAACATTCAAGGAATATTTAATACCTATCCTTCTTTTCCAAAATAAAAAAACTGAAGAGAAGAGAATGTTTCCAAACTTATTTATGAGGCCAACATTACCCTGACCAAAACCAGACAAAGAAATCATAGAAAAAGAAAATTACAGGCCAATATTCCTGATGAACATATGCAAAATCCTCAACAAAAGATTAGCAAACCAAATTCAACAACACTTTAAAAGGATCATGCATCATGATCAAGTGGGATTTAATTTAGGAAAGCCAAAATGGTTCAACATCTGCAAATAATCAATGTGATACACACACCACATTAACAAAATGAAGGATGAAAATCATGTGATCATTTCAACAGATGCAGAAAAATATTTGACAAAATTCAACAACCATTTATGATAAAAACTCTCAACAAAGTGGAGATAGAGGGAATGTGCATCAATATAATAAAGGGCCATATATAAGAAGCCTAAAACTAACCTAATACTCAATAGGGAAAACTGAAGGGTTCCTCTAAGATAAATATTAAGAAAATGTTACCCATTCTTGCCATTTTGTTCAACATAGTACTGGAAGTCCTAGCCTTAGAAATTAGGCAACAAAAAAGAAAAAAAAAGTCCAAAGTGGAGAGAAGTAAAACTGTCTCTCTTTGCAGATGACATGATACTATAGATATAAAATACTAAGAACTCTACCAAAAAATTGTCAGAATTAATAAATGAATTCAATAAAATTTCATGATACAAAATCAACATACAGAAATCTGCTGCACTTCTATGCATTAATAACAAACTATCAGAGAAAGAAATTATAAAGAAAACATTTCCATATATGATTACATCAAAACAGTAAATTACTTAAGGGTAAATTTAAGGAGATAAAAGATAAAAGATACATATTAATGAAAGAAATCAGAGGACACAAATAAATGGAAAGGTATCCCATGTTCATGGATTGGAAGAATTAATATTGTTAAAATGTCAATATTACCAAAAGTCATCTATAAGTTCAATGCAATCTCTATCAAGATCCCAATGGCTTTTTTACAGAAGTAGAGAAAACACTTCTAATATGAAACCACAAAAGATCCCAGATAGCCAAAGAAATCTTGAGAAAGAATAACAGGAGATATTACATTTCTTGATTTCAAGCTATATTATAAAGCTATCATCATCAAAACAGTATGGGATTGGCATAAATACAGACAAATAGACCGACAGAATAGGATCAAGAGCCCAGAAATAAACTCAAACACAATGGGCAACTAATATTTGACAATGGAGCCAAGAATATGCAATGGTGAAAAGACAGTTTCAATTAAATGGTGCTGGAATTATTGGATAATCACATGTAAGAGAATGAAACTGGACCCATACCTTACACCACTCATGAAAATTAACTCAAAATAGACTCAAGACTTGTGTGTAAGACCTAAAACCATGAAACTCCTAGAAGAGAACAAAAGAACAAGTTTCCTTGATGTAGGTCTTGGTAATGATTTTTTTGGATATGACACAAAAAGCACAGGCAACAAAATAAAAAAAAATAAACAAATTGCAGTACATCAAACTAAAAGGCTTCTGGACAACAAAATAAACCATCAACAAAGTGAAAAGAGGTCCTATGGAATGGGAAAAAATATTTGCAAGCCATATATCTTATAAAAAGGTAATAGCCAAGTATAGAGAGGACTTGTATAACTCAATAATACAAAAACAAATAACTTGATTAAAAAATGGGCAAAGGACCTGAAAAGACATTTGTCCAAAGAGTATCTATAAAAGGGCCAACAGGTACATGGAAAAATGCTCAACATTATTAGTCATTAGGAAAATGCAAATTAAAACCACAATGATATACCACTTCATACCTCTTAGAATAACCATTATCAAAAAGTCAAGAAGTTACAAATGCTGACATGGTTACGAAGAACTGGGGACTCTTGTGCATAATGTAGGTTTTTAAATTCATGTGCCAACCTAGGTATCTAGTGACAGACTGATGATTGATTCATATGGGAATCCATTTTGTTTTCAAGCTCTTCCTTTTGATTATGATAAATGATAACAAAAACACTAAACTTGTCTTCATGTCATGAAAGTGTCATTATATTTAATGTGGAGCATAATTTCTAATTTTTTCTTCAGCTGTGTTTTTAAAATATTTCCTTGTAAAACATTTGCATATGCAGTCAAAACTCATTATGAATGGATTCTGTATCTGCAAATAAACTTACATGCTAGAATGTATTTTAACCTTGAAAATATTTACTTTTGGGTTTTTGTGGTCATTTGCAGATATGTACAGAGTTATGAAAAATTTGAATTGCTCCTGTGGGCAAGCTCTTAGTTGAGGTAAAAGCAACACTCTGCTGTCCCATTTTAGCTGTCAGACTCTAAATGTCTCCTTTCTGAGGTTCATTAGGTGATTCATTTATTTTTTTATCATTTTCTAAAATTTAAATTGGATTAATTAACATATAGTGTATTATTAATTTCAGAGGTAGAGTTTAATGATCCATCTGTTGCATATAACACCCAGTGCCCATTACATCATGTGCCCTCCTTAATGCCTACTACTCAGTTACCCCATCCCCACCTCACCTCCCTTACAGAAACCCTCAGTTTTTTTCTTATAGTTAAGAGTCTCAGGGTTTGTCTCCCTTTCTGATTTTCTTATCTTATTTTTCTCTCCCTTCCCCTATGATCCTGTTTTGTTTCTTAAATTCCACATATGAGTGAAATCGTATGATAATTGTCTTTCTCTGATTGACTTATTTCACTTAGCGTAATACCCTCTAGTTCCATCCATATCATTGCAAATCATAACAGCTCATCCTTTTTGATATTCGAGTAATATTTCATTGTATATATACCACCTCTTTTTTTTTTAAAGGTTTTTTATTTTATTTATTTGCCAGAGAAAGAGACAGAGAGAGAGGGAACACAAGCAGGGGGAGTGGGAAAGAGAGAAGCAGGCTTCCTGCTGGGCAGGGAGCCTAATGCTGGTCTCAATCTCAGGACCCTGGAATCATGACCTGAGCCAAAGGCAGATGCTTAGCAACTAAACCACCCAGGAATCCCTATACCACATCTTCTTTATCCATTCATCTGTCGATGGACATCTGAGCTCTTTTCATAGTTTGGTTATTGTGGGCACTACCACTGTAAACATTGGGGTGCAGATGCCCCTTCAGATCATTAGGTCTGTAACCTTTGGGTAAATACCTAGTAGTGCAATTGCTGGGTCATAGGGTAGCTCTATTTTTAATTTTTTGAGGAATCTCCACACCACTTTCCAGAGTGGCTCTACCCCCATGCATTACCACTAACAGTGTAACACATCTTCACAGGCAAGGAAAACAAAAGCAAAAATGAACTATTGGGACTTCATCAAGATAAAATCTTTTGCACAGCAAAGGAAACAGTTGACAAAATCAAACGATAACCTACTGAATGGGAGAAGATATTTGCAAATGTCTTGTCAGATAAAGGTCTATTTATTCTCCAAGATCTATAAAGAACTTACCAAACTCCACACTCAAAGAACAAATAATCCAGTCAAGAAATGGGCAAAAGATATAAACTGATATTTTCCCAAAAAAGACATACAAATGGCCAACAGACACATGAAAAGATGCTCAACATTACTCAGCATCAGGGAAATACAAATCAAAACCACAATGAGATACCACCTCACTCCAGTCGGAATGGCTAAAATTAATAAGTCAGGAAATGACAGATGTTGGCAAGGATGTGAAGAAAGAGGAACCCCCCTATTTAGTGACACACTTATAGCATTTTTGTGTTTTTTGTTGGTGATCTCAGTGTTTAAAATGGACCTCAAACAGAGTGCTGAAGTGCTATTAGGTGTTTAGTGATGTGTCTAATGGAGAAGGTAGGTTTCTTAGATGAGCTTCATGTAGGCATTAGTTATAATACTGTTGATCATGCATTCAATATTAATAAATCAACAATATACACTAAACAGATACCTTTAAACAGAACCACAAATAACAGAGAGTTATGTTTTGATTAATTGATACAAATGAAATTGGAGGCTCATAGGAACCTAACCCTGCATCTCTCCTAGAAGTAAAGTTTCAGTCTTCTGTAATTTACTAATCACAATGACTTCATAGAACATAACTACCATCAATAATGAGAATTGACTATTAACTTTTTATTTTTCTTACTCTTTAAAATATTACTTTCTGTATCTCAGTCATGAGTTCGATCTCTTTCCTATTTAAAATTTTTGGACTTCACATCTATCATCTATCCATTTGTCTATCTATCTATCTATGTGAATTTATTTATTTACTTGTAAGTGTGTGTGTGTGTGTTTGTGTGTGTGTGTGTGTGTGAATTTATGATTTGTTGATATAAATCTATTGGTACAGATCAGTTTTCATGACTCAAGTTATAAAAGCTAAATGCCCATGAACAAAGCAGTAAATGGGGAGAATTGATCAATGAAAATTTATATCTGAATACTTTGAGGTGAATTTGAAATGCTTCAAACTTTCAATTGCAAAATATTTCAAAGATGCATGATTCTTTTGTTAAACCTTAAGATGTTTAAATTTCTTAGCTACAGCAGAAAAATAGTTGTACATCAAATCTTCAATGATTAGGAAAAGAAATTTTGTAAAAGCATGAGTAAATTCCCAGATTTTTCACAATCAGAACGTTTATCGTGGATTATGCTTCAGGGAGCTTGGTTGTAGAAGTACTATGAGGAGACTACAAATAGACATGGCTTTAAGTTGAGATTTGAAGAACAAGATTTTTATTAGAAAAAGTAGATGATAGGAGAAAATTGAAAAAAAGTAAAGAAAAAGAAGTAAAGAAATAGAAAGAAGTAAAGAAGTAAAGTAAAATAGGAGAAATTAATATGTAGTATATCTGGAGATAGTGAATGTGTTAACTTGGTTTAATTAATTTATTTTTTATTTTAAAAAATATTTTATTTATTTGTTTTGAGAGAGAGAGAGTGAGAGCACACCAGGGGAAGGCGCATGAGAGGGAGAGGGAATCTTAAGCAGACTCCATGTTTAGTATGCAGCCTGATGTGGGGCTCAATCCCATGACCCTGAGATCATGACCTGATCCCAAAACAAGAGCTGGGCATTTAACCAACTGGGCCACCTAGGTACCCTTGGTTTAATTTATTTATCATTAATTTATATTATTAAGAATACTTTTTTGTATGAATGATTACCATTTGAATCACATTAGAACCTCTACTTATATGTAAATAATAAGATAACACATGATTGAATAAGAAAAATTATACAACTGTACTCAACAATATTCTTGCCTGGGCAGAAACTTATATCCAGAGCAGAATAATGTCTCTCTCATTAAAATGCATCCCAGTTTCCATCAAGTGTAAGAGCCCAACCCACCCTACTTTAGAATGCAACAACTAGAATATAATTAATTTCTGAAAGCAAATATTAAAGCAATCTTTACATGAATTAAAAGGAGAATAAAAAAGAGAGAAGGAGAAAGGAAGAGAGAGGGTGTTAGAGAAGGAGAGAAAGACATAGGAGAGGAGAGAAGAGGGGTGTCAGAGTTTAAGCTGAATTTGAGGGGTCTGAGTTCAGGCAAAATCCTGTGTGAACTTTGAGGCCCAACAATAGACAATTATAAAGGCTTATCTAACAGGCTTCATGGGGAGAATCTGCCCTCCTCACAACAAACTTGGTACATAATCTGGAGGAGGTTGTGATCAAGGACTCATGCTCCTTTTCCAACTCAACAACCATGCTCTTAGATGTCGTATATAGACCCAAAGATTGTATGATAATTGCCTTTCTCTGATT
>NC_081561.1:136929372-137090503 GCF_022355385.1 Mustela nigripes | reverse complement strand
AATCAGAGAAAGGCAATTATCATACAATCTTTGGGTCTCTGTGATGTAAGGAATTTGAAAGGCAGGGTGGGGGGTCGTAGGGGTAAGGGAGGGGAAAATGAAACAATATGGAACCAGGAGGGAGACAAGTCATGAGAGATTCTTAATCTCAGGAAACAAACTAAGGGTTGCCGGAGGGGAGAGGGATGGGAGGGATAAGATGGCTTGGGGATGGACACTGAGGAGGTTATGTACTATGGTGAGTGCTATGAATTGTTTAAGACTGATGATTCACAGACCTGTACCTCTGAAACAAATAATAATTATATGTTAATAAAAAAAATTAAAAAGAAAAGATGTATATTGCTAGTCCAACAGCCTCCATTTGAAGTCTCCTTGTTGAGGAGCCCTTAAGAAGGTTATTTCCAAGTGTCTCTGTTGAGAGACCTCCATATCAGGAGTTCTGGAAAAAACTTCTCCCCTCTCTTACCCCATACTTTCCCATTCCTATTCTTTTGCCTCTCCCTCCCTCTGGTCCGTGGGTAAATAAAATGTGTTTTGGGGGGCCCTCTGTACAAAAAGATGATGGCCTTCTTCCCCACTCTGTCGCATCTATACTCATACATGTAACCTGGTGTCTTCTGTTGGGAAAAATTGAAGAGTGGGAAGCTGACACCTTTTTCCTGTTTCATGTCTTGCTTATACTCTCACAATGAGTGAATAAAGTCTTGACTATTGCTTTCGGTTAGTCTCATTGTATTAACTGACAAGCACAAAACTGACAGCTCAGCATTTTCTCTCTCTAGTAGACTCCATCTGAGCTTATTTAGAATCCAAAGGGTGAGAGGGAATGAAACCAAGGTTATTTAATTTGGTAGATCATTACTTTTTTCTCGATATAGTACAGCTACAAAAATGATGGAGAAACAGTCCTTGAAGTTGCCATAGGAATTCTTACTACTAGAAGGGACTCCAAGATTTTTAGTTTAATTCTCACATTTTGTAGGTGAGGAGAATGAGGCACAGAACAATTTGAAGTTGAATCTCAGTTGGCACTTAGGGTTCTGAGCTAAAGCCACTTTTTTTGTTTTTATTCCATGTAACCTTTCCATTCTAAATGTCTATCTTGGTTCAAGGACCCTCAGCCTGAAGAATTTGTGGAGAAAGAAAGTGGCCTGAAGCGACACAGATGGCTAAGGGAAAGGAGGTCCTCAAACAAACTCATTATAAAATGTTTCTTATACATGACATTTCTTGTATCTGATGTTTCAGCTCACTTTGAGGATGCTGAAATTTTCTTGATCCCAGTTTCTATAAGAACTCTTATAGTTATTATACAACTTGGAATCTGTGGAGAAGGAAGGGGTGGTAGTTTTTGTCTTCTGATAATTTGTTAGAAGGCACAGAGGTTTTATTTCTTTTCCATATAAGAGACCCTACTGCCACCATCCTCTTGAACTCAAGAAGTAATCTGGACACCACACATGACTGTTGTCATAAAGCAAAAATGTACTAAGAAAGACTTCCCTGAATCCTGAGGCAGGAAAACAAATAAAAGGAAAAGCTTCACTCATGAACTCTCTTCATTGTTCAAATTTGGGTTACTTTCAAATTTTTCTTAAGAACTTTTTAATTATTAAGAAAAACCTAGGGGCACCTGGGTGGCTCAGTGGGTTAAACCTCTGCCTTTGGCTCAAGTCATGATCTCAGGGTCCTGGGATTGAGCCCCGCATCAGGCTCTCTGCTCAGAGGGAAGCCTGCTTCCTGCCCCCACCCTGATTCCCGCCCACCCCCCCGCCCCCACCCTGCTCTCTTTGCCTGTCTCTGCCTACCTGTGATCTCTGTCTGTCAAATAAATAAATAAATACAATCTTAAAAAAATAGAAAAACCTATATTCTATAGGTTTTATAAAGACTGTTTATTAGTAAAATTTTACCTATATTCTATAGGTTTTATAAAGATTGTTTATTAGTAAAATTTTACTGTGCCAAAATGTTGTAACCCATTATAAAATAGCAGGAATTGGTGTGAAGGCAAATCATTTTGGAAAGCAACTGTAGGGAATAGAAGTGGGACCAGAAGTGGGGGAGTAGGAAAGTGAAGCAAGAAAGAAGGAAAAGAATTTTCTTGAAATGGACACAATGTGGAACACAAATTCTAATGTGCCTTGTGGTCTGCGTCTTAGAACTGAATAGAAGGAAGCTTAGGTGACATTCATCCACAGTCTCTCATTTCCCCAGTCAGGGGTTGTTTCATGGGGTGGCAACTCCCTCACACTTTCTGATCAGTTGTATCACAATGGTTTTTGTGGAGGGTGGTGGAATCGGAGAACTTCCAGAGCCAAAGGCAAGGGGTGTAGATGTAGCTAGGGTAGAGAATTAACAAGTTGTATCTTGGCAAAACTGTCATACCGATCACTGAAGTAAAAGGTGAGTCAAACTAGTCAAACTAGTCATACAAATCACTGAAGTAAAAGGTGAGCTTCAGGATGAGAGGTGAGATACAACAAGTGTCTGAAACATTATGAAAACCATTGTTTTACAATATGACCTGAGGGTGCTCTAGAAATTCCTTGAAGGTACCTTGAGGACAGCAGTGGAGTGTAGGATGGGGGTAGCAGTTGAGCAGTATTGTGTGGCCGCAGCATGTGATTAATACTGAATAGTTCTTTTGATCTCTTTTATGTATTGGCCTACAAGTTCTTGAAGTAAGTGTCTAGGTCTATAAACAAATTTGGAGACTACGGTCATAAATCATTATTTTAGTTCATATAAGTTAAATTTTATGAAGGTTAAAGATAGGAAATTCTCATATTTTAACATTTCGCATGTTTAGTCTTGGTATTTACCATTAACGTATTTTAAAATGTCACATTGTTTTACATTATTTATGGAAACCAAAATAATTTTATTTCAACTAATACCTAAAGTGGAATAATGGAAGAAGTAACATTTTCAACTTTAATATGTAAAAAGTTCTCTAAGATATTCAAAATCTGGAAGTAAGTGTTGTTAGCATTTATTACTTGAATGACATTTTGAAGTAGTCAGAAACCAATTATTTTTATTTCCTTCTTGGAATAGAGAAATTATAAGTAGGTTATATTTATGAACAGATTTACTTACTGCAGCAGTTGCCAGAAATTTTTTTCCCCAAATATTGGATGTAAGTATTAATGAAAATATTAGTTCAAGAAAACACTTGCAAAGAAATCTTTACAATGATTTTTAACAAAGATTTACAGATAAGTTAAAAGTATTAAGCAGGGCTAGTTCCTTGACATCTTGTTTCTATCATTGATCTGTTAGAACTAGAATAATTCTGGGAAAATGGTGAAATTATGTCTAAATTAACATTAATGTAAAATATAAATTTTAATATGTAAAGTTCAAAGAACATGTTTAAAAGATTATATTTTGGGGCATCTGTGTGGCTCAGTGGGTTAAAGTCTCTGCCTTTGGCTCAGGTCATGATCCCAGGGTACTGGGATTAAGCCCTGCATCGGGCTCTCTGCTCCTCAGGGAGCCTGCTTCCCCCTCTTTCCCTCTGCCTGCCTCTCTGCCTACTTGTGATCTCTGTCAAATAAATAAATAAAATCTTAAAAAAAAAAAAGAAAAAAAGATTATATTTTGTTGTGGAAAAACATATCAGAAATAAAAGTTTAAAAATATTCATGTGAATAATAACCACCAAATTTGCATTAATAATAGTCTCTGGGGAAGCAGTATTATAGGAGAAAAAAGGAAGTTTCTTATACATATATTACATATATATATAATGTAATTTATAAATGATACATTATTATAGATATATAATTATGTATTATATAATATATAGCCATACATAATTATGAATTACATATTGTATAATATATACAAATAATAGATATTATTATATATAATATATATTACTAGAAGTATATATAATTATTATAATTATATATAATTTTTAAAGGTGAAGAATCTTCTATTACTCTCTATACATTCTTTTATGTTGGAAATATTGCATAAAATATAAGATAGCTCATTCTTTCAAGAAGGAAAGACGAGAAGGAAAAGAAATGGATTGATAACACTATGTGAATGACAGTCATAGCATTCATTTGAGGAAATGAAAAGTAACTTTTGTTTTCGGGACACACAGAAGAAAACTGTTCCAACAGAATTAGCACCTGTGTGGGAAACAGCAGTTAAAGTTGAAATTGTAATAGATGATACTAGAAGCTCTCCATTGTGAAGTAAAAGGAATACAATTAAATTCTTATGTTTTCATGTAAACCATTACGTCAAAGACAGATTTTCTTTTTTCCCTTTGAATCTAACCTCTAACTAGGATATTTTACAGTTTTAAAAAAAAGAAAGTGAGGGGTGCCTGGGTGGCTCAGTGTGTTAAGCTTCTGCCTTCAGCTCAGGTCATGATCTCAGGGTCCTGGGATTGGGCCCCACATCAGGCGCTCTGCTCAGCAGGGAGCCTGCTTCCCCCTCTCTCTCTGCTTGCCTCTCCGCCTACTTGTGATCGCTCTCTCTGTCAAATAAAAAAAAAATCTTTAGAAAAAGAGAGTGAGCTTTATTGGTATTTGAGCTTTCTAAATAAAAAACTTTTATTTTATAAAAATTACTAGTGATCATATTCAGGGACATAAGCACTGAAATTAATTCATATGTATATATGTATTTGTAGATAGATGTATATATATAAATACAACATATGTAAACTTACATAAAGTATTGTTATTCCTTATTTTCCCAGCAACTTATATATGAAGTAAAAAAGCTTGTAGTTTTGTTCCAATCAGGCATGACTGATCACTTCATAGTTTAAACCTAAATCAAATATTAAGTATATAGAACAAGTGTTTTAAAATGAGAAATACTTTTTAGTGAAAGAAAAATGACAATAAAATCTTTCATATATTTAAATGCTCTGCTCTGATAACTAGTCATATTGAGAATTCATCTAGTCATACTAAGAAATAATCTGAAAAATGAAGACAATATTGGGCACTCTTCATTGGTAATTTATTGGGAAAGATGGTTTACATAGCTCATAAAGATCTAATGGTTTCCAACCCTTTACTTTTTAAAAATAGTGTGTGCATAGGCCATATTCATGACTATATGAACAAATTTTTGGAAGAATATATCACAAAATAAATACATGTGTGACAATATCAGTTTTTAAATTTAAGGTTAATTCTATACTTGGGTCAAGGGTTCTCACAAAGTGAAGCATGCTGGTTGCTATAACTTTGTGTACTATTTTGGTTAATTTAAAAAAAATTCCATTTCTTTAAAAAATTTGACTTTTAAGTAATCTTCACTCTTAACGTGAGGCTTGAACTCACAATCTCAAGATTAAGAGTTGTGTGCTCCACTCTCTGAGTCAGTGAGGTGCCCTAGTAAACAGTCTTGACAATAATAAAGTATCATCCCATTTGAAATAATTGCTAAATTTTATAATATTTTATCTCCATTTCTTTAGAATCTATGGTAATTTTTATAATAATTATATTATTATTAATATATTATTATTAATATATTATTATGTTATTATAATAATATTACCTTGCAAGTAATTTTTTTTAAACTGAAAAAGTTCCCATGTGGTGAGTAGTTTTAATATTTTTATCATTTAACATCTGGATTTTAAATCTTTGGATCATGTGATAGTATCTATTTTCCTCCCTTATGTTCCTTAGCATAGCACAGTGTAAGAATTCTACTTAAGTTAATACTATTTAATAATGTTGTTGATGACGGTATGGTGATGGTGGAGTTGAGACATAGAGCAAAAAAAGTATGAATCATGGCATCTGTATTGACGGTTACTTTTGTTGTTGTTTTGGTTGCTATAGTCATCTGAGACTCATAATTCATTTGATGTATTAAAACATTCTAATAAATATCACCTTGATCTGGATAGAAGACTGTAACGTGACAGTTAACTGCACTTGACCATTCAAAAGTATTTGTTGAATTTTAAATAATATCAGGAAGTAAGCATTTCACCTCAATAAGATGTAGCATTATAGTCATCTTTTTAACAGGGACAATAATATCTCTGAACTATTATTTTGTAGTGAAAACACTACAACCTGGAGATAGTCCAGTTAAATATTCTAAGCTAAATAAACACATTTTATTCAATCCCCAAATGTTTTCTTCACTACTTTTGGTCACTAAATTGTCCATTTTTCTGTTTTACTGTCATATTCCCAGAGGGTTACTTAACTATAGAATTAAACACCCAACTTGTCATAGCTGGATATTTGGGGTGACCTTTCAAATCCTACTGCATTTTGTTCCAACTTTCGGTAAAGAGAAGTAAAGCAATAGTGTCATGTTGTTACTAAGATGCAACGTCCCTATGCTTCTCCAAGTCATCAAGAGGTCAGAGGTAATGCCTTTAAAAGAAAATCAACCAGCAATCACTTAAACACTGAAATAAGACCAATCTTCTTATTTCACAGCCAGTTGCTGCTTTATTTCACAGCCAGTTGTGGCTCACTCTTTATAGAAAAGCATAAGCTAGAGGGGAGAAAAATAAGGAAGGACAATACCAGGAGAAGCAATAAAAGTGAATAAAGGGTTATGTTGCAGACAGCAGGATTTCTACCTTGGTAATCTCTCTTCATCATTTATTCTCCAGGATTCCAGACATAAATTTGGGGTACTTTATTATTTCCACATTATTACTGCTAATCAAATTTACTTTGCAATATTTTAGTTGAATTAACTCAAATCATGATTTACCACTCTAATAACAAGAAAATTATATTGGCTAAGGTAGATATTATATTGAACTAATACAGTGTTACTGAACTAATGAACTACTGTCCTTGAAGAAATCATTAATACTTTCTGTGCCTCAGTTTACTCATCTACCATAGGTTAAACTCTAGGTTCCCTTCTAGCCCTATCAGCTTATGATTCTATGAATATTCTTAGGACAAATGAGAAACATATTTTCTCTTCATTAGGCAGGCCTTTAATTATGATTTTTATTAAAAATGTAAGTATGACTGGGTTTTTAGCTTTGATAGGAGTCTTTGTATTACATTATACATGGTAAATATTTAAAAAAATAAATTCTATTGATTTCCTTTCTGCATTTTCCCTTCTGTTGTTAGCCTTCTTCTCAATAGATGGTGCTCTTTTCGCAGAGACACTATTTATCTTATTCCTCATCAAAAGATTAGAGAAATTAGTTTTATTCTTTAACAATCATTAATTAAGGCAATCAGACATACAAGAAATAATCGATTACAAACAACTCGCAGAACTTGATCATGAAAGCATAATAGGAAAAATGAATGTTAAATGATTAAGGAATTCCATTAAAACCTGCAGTACTTGCTGAGTAGATGAAAAATATTGCAACTAAGTATGAAATTGCCATGTTCTCTACATACATATAACCCCAAGTAGGAAGAACATCTCAAATTAGAAATCATTTTAAAGTGTTAAAATATTTATCTACCTTAACATAAATGCATATATAGTATTCCATTATTATCATTAGGACTTTAATATGCACACCAACACTAACACAGTTAATATAGAAAGCTTGCACACTCTTTGCCAAATAAACCTGGAGCATCTAGGTAAACAGAAAATGGGCCATAAAGTCTTGAAATAATTTCACGGATAAAGACAGATTTTCCTCCCAGAGCAACCACTGTAACTTCCTATAGTTTTAATCCAGAATTATGCACTTTTGGTCACTTCTAATTGGCTTCCACTTTCAGAGGATGTGGAAAACAGACATGCTCTGTATTTCTCCCGAAACACACTGTCTATTCCCAATTCAGTTTGTGACTCCCCTAGCAGACCTGGCAGCTGCCAACTGCAAAATGGTCTAGGCAACACAACTGTCACATTTGTTACTACAAAGCAACACTATTTACTGCAGAGAGACACCAGAAAAACTTTCTCACTGAGTGTGTCCTCAGGATAGAAGGAACCGTGGGGTAAGGACAAGTGTGACAAGTGAATGGGGGTGGTGGTGTGGTGCAGTAAAGTACAGGTAAGCCAGCAGGGATAGGAAAGTTGCCAAGGTTCATGTCTGTAAAGAACTGAGAAGGAGATTGGTCTCCTCACCAGGAAACCTAACTAGAATTCCTCTTCCATTATTCACAAATTACTGTTTCCACAGCTCCTGTGGAAGGGACTGTGGGATTCTGTGCCCAAGAACCCTCTTGGCTCAGTGTAAGTGAGCTCTAAGACAAAGTATATATATATATATATTCATTCCCCACCCCCACCCAGAGCTTTACATCTTCTACCAAGGCAACTTCTCTGCTACTGAAATTTTTGATTTCTTTAACAGTGGAAGGAAAAATCGAAAAGTGGATTTTTGCACTCACAATAACCACTCTATTATTCATCGTCACCCCCTTATTCTCCTTTGTTTACCTCCCTTCTCTCATCCTCCCGCCAAACACTGCCTGGGGGGTCAGGTGTCCCTTTATGCCCTATTAGCTGCTGAAGTCTCTGGTGGGAGTCCTGGCGCCTTCCTTACCTGACAATCACATACATGACCAGGAAGTTTCCGAAGAGACCCACCACGCACACGATGGAGTAGAGTGCCATGATGGTGATGGCCGTGATCATGGAAGGACTGCCGGTCGGAGGGCACGAGCTGTCGCTCCCGCCCAGCGCCGTGCGGTTCGGACCGCATGGTTCGGACAGATTGCCATCTAGGTGGGAGAAGTTGACCCAGGAGCTGGGACTAGGTGCCGGGGAGCAACTTGAAGAGTGCGTATAGGAATCTGTGCAGTTGCTGGCGTTGGTGGGGACGGTGCTGCTGTCCATGGTGCTGACGGCTGGCTGGGACCTCGCTATGAGCTAAACCCGAGCACCCAGACTTTTCCAGGTTCCACGCGTCTCGGCCGCTTCCTCTAGCCGCTGCCACAGTTCCTGCTATTTCTTACAGAGATCAGCCCTGGAGCAGCCAGAGAGGAGCGTCAGGTAGAATGGGAGAGGGGGGATCTGACATTATCCACTGCTTGTAGCCTCCTTCCGCCTTAGTAGTAGAGACACATCCTCAACCTCACACCGCTACGGGGAGGGGAGGGAGGGCTGTGCGGGATCCGGAGACTGGAGGGGAGGGAGGAGAGAGAAGGGGTGGATTTTGCGCAAAGCAATCCGACCGGTTGGTCTGTCTGTCTCCCCATTCGGCAAACACCACTAAGGAGGGGCAGAATGGGGAAGGGAGTTGGAGGGAAGGGGCGGGGGAGACAGAGAGTTAGTTCTTGGCAGCAGTAAAGCATAAGAAAGGGGGCTGACATCAGTCTATTTTCCCAGCTCCGTTTTCTTTGTGTAATATGAAAGGAAAGACGTTGGCCTGGTGCAACCGGGACAATCCTTACATCCCATCGCTTTTCCAGCCCTCAAGTCTGCTGAAATCATTCGGGACAGGTTACACTAACTCCTTTTCTTTGCCTTTTCCTTGCCTCAGTCCTGCACGTACGTACACACAAACGTAACCATGTTTTTTTACATCACTAAATGAGAATTTTCAACCCTTCAAACCTGTCTGGGGAAAAAAAAAAGTGGCCCGGTCTCTGAAAAAAGAAGTGAGAAACAACTTTTGTGTAGGAAACCTGTTCCTTTCATTCCATATTCCCCTAATTTCTCTTAAAGTAGAAGTTCTAGTTACATCTGATTTCTGTCTTAGTGGGGACGAGGCACAAGAGCTTTTTACAGAAATCAGGGGGTTGTGGCATCCAGGAAAGCCAACCAAGAATAATGGTGAACCTCCACATCTTAAATCTCAAAGATCCATTTAGAATTGTTTATTACCCTTTTATTGACAGACTTCCCACATGGACATGAGCTTCTCAGTAGCAGTTCTCAAAATCAGACGTTTGCATTATTTTAGTCCGTTTCCTAGTGTAGAGATTCCAGGAGGAATTTCGCAAACATCTGGAACTGGAGCGGCCCACACAAAGTTGGGGAATATTGATACATTTTAAAATTTGATACCTCACTTCCAAGACTCCGAATACTTCAATTTTGGAGATAAATTTGTAAATCAACTAGGAGTAAGAAGTTTTGGTTGCTGTTGTTTAATTTTTTTTTTAAATTAACACTAATTGTGAAGTAAATCTCATAACTGTAAGTGTATTTGTGTATGTATATATCTTTTAACAATATGCATTGGTATTAGATATCCCGAGTTGGTTGTAGAAAACAACACTCTTGGGGAACAGGAAGAGAAGTAGGTTAGGGAGCTTGGAAAGAACATTTAATTCCCATATTATTTCTACCATTTTCTTGAAAACAGATAACTCACAGGTAAACTCCATTAATCATAGGTTACTTTACCGATTTTCAGCATTATTTTTATCCTTTTACACTAAAGGTATAAATTCATCAGTAAAAGTTCATAAAGATCTCCTAAGGACTAGTAAAAATACCTTGCCACATATTTTCATATAAACTAGTATACGACCTCACACACATTGAACTGAAATCTGTCTGACATTATTTAGTCTCTTGAGGACACATAGAATAAGTTTAAGCTTATTTCATGTGAAAGACAAATAAGGATAATGTAATAAGCCCTGGCCTTGGGCTCAAGTAATTTTGTGAATTTTGGATTTATAACTATGTAGCTGTGTGAGTTTGAATATGTTACTTTATCTCACTGAGTGACAGTTTTGTTATCAGTAAAAAAATGTTAATAATACCTTATAGGTGTGTTAGCAGGATTAAATAAGGTATACAATACAATACTAGTTACTTAATAAATGATAGCTTATTATTCCATTTCATATATTTGAAAATAACAAAGTAGTCTCTTCCACAAGTTAAATATCAGCTTCTTTTGGCTATTTCTTATAAAGTATAGTTTTGCTTTTTTTCAGTAGGCTTCCATTTTTTCTATTCACATTATAGTTTGTACATCTGTTCTTCTTCTACTTTTTTTTGGTGTGTGTGTGTCAGTTCTCTGTTCTTAAGGTAGAGCTCCAAAGCTAAAAATAATGCCCTAAGTTGGCATGACTGATAAAAAGTGAGCAAGATTATAAACTTTTCTTTCTACCAATATATGTTTTGGAAGGTCCCATTAACATTTTTTTTTTTTTGACATTTGACACTTTTTGCTTTCTTGACACTTCTGAGGCCTACTACTAACAACATTCTCTAAACATGATCCAAATGAATTCAATAGATATTTATTAAAGATCTACTTTGGGTCAGGTGCTGTGGTTTTCAAAGATAGATACAATTGCTTTTGGACACAGAAGTTGACTTCTCATATCGTGTAAGTTATGTTTTTCTTTTCCTATAAATTTATAGTTGTTTAGAGAGATCTGAGTGCAACAAATAGGTTTTTAATTTTTAAATTACATCTTGTTGGATCTATCTTATGATTCATATCTAATAAAATCTTTTGGAATTGAGATTCTGTCATTTTCTGTATGCCTGCTTCTGACTTTATATATTTTATTTACCTTCCCAGTTTTAACTGACTCCTGAGGGTGGGCTTGTTCATTATGTACTTAATACATAGTGGACTTTTTCCTTCTTTATGTATTAAATATATAGTATGTGTACATATATAATATGTTAATTTAATTGATATATAATATATACATATAGCATATGTCATACGCTATCTATATGCTATATATAATATTCTATATATATACATACATGCATACATATATATAAATATAATATAAACATATACCATATGTTTTATAAATGCTTCGGACTGTCACCAAATGTTTGTGCCTTTCCAAAATTCATATGTTAAAATCCTAACATCCAAGGTGATGGTATTAGGAGATAGGGTCTTTGAGAAGCAATTAGGTTATGAGAGTTGAGGTTTCAGGAATGGGACTATTGCCTTTATTTAAAAAAACTCCAGAAAATTCTCTAGCTCCCTTTTCACCATTTGAGGGTACAATGAGAAAAGAGCAGTTTGGCATTCTGCAACCTAGAAGAAGACCCTTATCAGAAACTGACCATGCTGGCACCCTGATCTTGGAATTCCAATTTCCAGAACTGAAAAATAAATTTCTCTTACTTATAAACCACTCAGTTTATGGCATTTTTATTATAGCAGCCCAAATTGAGTAAGACAATAATATTGTCTAAACTAATCTGGGTGATTTTTAAATGCTTGGAAAAAAAAAACACTTTAATGAATATAATAATAACATTTGCCCTTTTAAATTCAGTATATTCTGTTAACTAGTCAGCATTTAAATGAACAGACATATGGAGAGCTCATGAAACTTTTCTCTTAGAATTACTGTCACATTAGAATTACTGACAAATTCCCATTGTCCTTCTCTAGAAACATCATTTGTTTTTCATTCTATTTTATAAATATACAATTATTCTATCAAATAAGTATTTGAACTCTGGGCTTTAACTACATATTTTTAATTGAAATTTGATGCTTGGCTTTTCTATTACTCTTTCTCAAGTTTTATTAAGGAAATTATTATTTCTATTTTGAATGCAGGATTTTCTGGACACCAATGCAAGTCTTTCCTTGCAGGCTGAGTATATCCTACCAATATAAAACTTGAGAAAATGCACGACAAACTTAATTTCTCTTTCAAATGTCATAGGACAGCCTTGAGAAACCCAGGGAAAAGCTATTACAGAAATAAAATTTTATACCATTTAATATATAGTATAAAAGGACCTCAAGTTCCAGTTTTGTTTTATCTTAGTTGCCCTATGGGGTGTTCTCCCTTTTCTCCTACTT
Organism: Mustela nigripes; assembly: GCF_022355385.1. Taxonomy (NCBI): domain Eukaryota; kingdom Metazoa; phylum Chordata; class Mammalia; order Carnivora; family Mustelidae; genus Mustela; species Mustela nigripes. Next base: position 137,077,794 of record NC_081561.1, on the reverse strand, counting down.
CCATGTTTCTTACCAGAGTCGTCCTTTTTTTTTTTTTTAAGATTTTATTTATTCACTTGACAGAGAGAGAGAGAGATCACAAGTAGGCAGAGAGGCAGGCAGAGAGAGAGAGAAGGGAAGCAGGCTCCCTGCTGAGCAGAGAGCCCAATACTGGGCTTGATCCCAGGACCCTGGGATCATGACTTGAGACGAAGGCAGAGGCTTAACCCACTGAGCTGAGCCATGCAGGTGCCCCCTTACCAGAGTGGTCATAAGTCTGCTGTGAAATCTCAAGTCTCTTGTAAAAAGAGGTGAAATGTAAATACGTAAGTCATTTTATAACATGCCTAATTATTTTATATAACTTAGATTCTAACTACATAATCTTTAATTTCCTTAAGCCTTAGTAGTTATCTGTATAATAGGAATATCTGCATTTTGTTAGTATTTCTTATTTCACCTGGATATTCTATTTGAAGAAAGAAAAGCTTATCTACCAGTCAAGACTTAACATTGTTATCAAACCCTTACCATAAAACATTTTTCATAAAAATATTTGCTTCAAAGCAATGCATTTAGTAAAAGAATGGATTCTAGACAGCCGCTCACTGAATTTGAAAATATATTAGATTTAATTATTCATATAATTGCCATTACCCCACACATATTTTAATAGCTTAGTCTTAATTTTTTCTGGAGACTTACTGTTAATGGAACACAAGATTAATGGTTATTAATGAGGAATACAGACATAAATACAATGTATAAAACTATTATAGTGGTTTGAAGCTCAGGATAAAAGGGGATATCTAAGATTTCATTAGAAGAACAGTTTATGTATTTGTTGACTGATATTTTCTATGTTATCTAACATTTGAATGTGTATAACTAAAGAGAATTTAAATGCATTATGATGCAATATTATCCTCGACCACTGTATTGTTGCATAAACATTCAGTAAAGTGCAATAGGTATGTTTATATGGTAAAAATAAAACAAAAAGGAAAAAAAAATTTCACAATCACTTCATCTCAATAAACCTAAGAGAGAGATGTCTGCGATAGAAGAAACAAAACTCCTGGATTTTATTTATTTAAAACATTAAAAATTATTTATTTATTGAATTATAATTGACATACAATGTTATATTAGTTTTAGGTGTACTACGTAGTAATTCACATTTAAAGGGGATTGGATAATTCTTTATGGGGGATGTGGGGGGTTCTGTCCTGTAAACTTTTTTTTAATTGAAATATAGTTGAAATACAATGCTGCAGTAGTTTGAGGTTTACAACATAGTGATTCAATAACTCTGTATGTTGTGCTCACAGGTGTAGCCACCACCTGTCACCACACAACATTATAGTACCATTGACTATAAACCTTATGCTTAATCTTTTATTCACATGACAATTCTTTGATAACTGGAAGACTGTATCAACTACTCCCCTACACCCATTTTGCCTGTCCTCCCTCTGGCAACCTGCAGTTTGTTCTCTGTCTCTGAGTCTGTTCCTATTTCATTTTGTTTGTTCCTTTGTTTTGTTTTTCAGATTCACGTATGAGTGAAATCATGCAGTATTTGTCTCTGACTTATTTCACACGACATAAAACCCTCTAGGTCTGCCCATGTTGTCATTAATGACAAGACTTCATTCCTTTTCATGACTGAATAATGTTCCATTGTATGTGAAAGTATTTTTCCTTCACCTTTTGGATCTTTATATCTTGTTGAATGTGGCTTGAGGATTAGCAAGATGAATTACAGGAAATATTACAGTATATTTAATAGTGCAAAAATGAATTTAAAGGGCCTGATTCCTTTAAGGACCTGAAGATGGTATCTGTAAATCCAACTCAGTTAATTCTCTCAAATAATTTATAAAAGCAGGTAGTTTAAGTGGTTCGTAAGTCTAAATATCTTTCTTAAAATCTGGATCATTTCTACTTGAGTTTTTCTCTTCAATTTCTAGTTAAAGAGGACTGCCATTACTCTATTATAGTCTTTTATCACTCTATACCTAAATAAAAAGTTGTCAGACTTTTTTTGTCTCAGGAATCTACACATTTATAAATTACTGACAATTCAGAGAAACTTTGGTTTATGTAGGTTGTTCTTTATCACAATTTGTAACATTAAAAATTAAGACAAAATATTTAAAAGCATTTATCCATTCATTTAAAATAAAAACAGTAAACTTATTATAGGTAATTTTTTTTTAGGGTAAAAAACACTATACTTTCCAAAGTAAGAAAATATTTACTGAGAAGAGTAGCATTGTTTTACATTATGGGTTTATTTTTAATGTCTGGCTTAGAAGAAAATATTTGGATTCTCATATTTGCTTGTTCATTCAATCAGTTGCAATATGTTATCTGGTTGAGGATATGAAGAAACTATGGCCTTACACAAATACGTGATTAGAAAGGGGAAGAGTATTTCAGTGGCCTTTGCCGGTAATTGTGATATTTTTCTTTGATAGTAAACCCAAAGTTCACAAGTGCTAGTTACTTAAAGATTAGTTGGAATGTAGAAATTGAAGTAGTGATTTTTTTCTTTTCAATTAAAATCCATTGGTTTATCTTCCACTTTCAATGAACTTGCTACTAATGCATGATTTTGTAAATCATGTATTGATCATTTGGAAAAGGTTGGTTTACTGGATTATGTTAATTTTCCAAATGCTGGACCAGTCCATTATATATTAAAAAAAATCACATTTGTTAATGTCACTACTGGTATTATAGGAAATTTCTTCACATATTGGGATGTTGGGAAGCTACAATGGAAGACACATTTTTCTAATTTTCAATTTTTCTTGAGGGACTGGATTTTATCATTGGTAAGAAATATATTCAGTTTTCCTTGAAGTGATGGGCTCATTCCCTTCATTTTTAGGAAAATATTTGCTAGACATACAATTCTGAATACATGTAGTTTATTTTCAGTCATAAGTGTAATAGTAGTCCATGGAAGAGTTCAGTTCATCCCACACTACAGAAATACTTTTCCTGGAGAAAACCTTCCTACTCCAGTATGCAGCAGAAGTGTTTTATGTGTACTTCCCATTTCATCATTCAAAATATCAAAAAGACATTTACTCAAGGGTCAAGATTTAATAAAATTAATTATTTTTATTGATCTGTCAATGACATATTATTTTATTTTAAAAAATTATTTTTATTAACATGTAATGTATTGTTTGCCCCAGGGGTACAGGTCTGTGAATCATCAAGGCTTACACACTTCACAGCAGTTACCGTAGCACATACCCTCCCCAATGTCCATAAGCCAACCACCCTCTCCATCAATGACATTTTAAAGGTGAAACTTCTTTTTTCTTTTCTGTGAATGTGTGTGAAAAATACAATGACACAGTTTTGTGTCACTGCCTTGATTCCTACTAAGGTGCTAACAGTTTCAACCCATCATTTCTTTTGTACTATTGATGCAAATTGCAACACAGTGAGAAAGTCATAGAACTTTCTAGGGTTATTATAAAACGGTTTTGACCTCATGGATCCCTTGAAAGAGTCTTAAAGACCTCCAGTAATCCCTAGACCACACTTTCAGAACCACCAGTTTAGACTTTTATAAATATCTCCTGTTTTCTGCTTTTATTTCTTATCAGTCTAATGGACATATGTGTCAATGCTATATAAATCTTAAAATCATTCCTTGAGCAAATCATTCCTTTGTACCATAGCTTTTAATGATTGATCTAAACCAACTTTATCAACCTTTATTTTTTGTACAGACTACTCTATATTTCCTTTTTCTTAATTCATTTCCCCATTTTCCACTTCTTGAACTTCCATGCTCCAAAGATCACATAGAAAGTGATGGTAGCAGCTTTTTCCTAGCGTGTTAATTCTGCATTCAAACAATTACACATCTGCCTTTGTACAAAAGACATTCTACTTTGGTGTTCATAAAATCAGGCCATTCCATTCTCATTAAAAAGGCACTTTATTCATGTTTTTTTCTCTAACCCAAGCCCTGCCCTTAATCTTCCCTCTCTTTTCTCATAGCCTCATTTATTCCTCCACACCTAAAAATCTGGCCTTCATTTCTAAGGACATTAAGGATTTTCATAATGGTAACCTACTGACATTGTAAGTCTTATAGGATTTCTCTTCCTGATACTCTTTAGTGCCACACCTCAACTCTATTTCTTGATAATCTTATTGCTCTGATCATATGTTTTCATTTATTTTATTTTGTTTTAATTTCAATTAGCCAACACGTAGTATATCACTAGTTTCAGACGTAGTGTTCAACAATTCATCAGTTGCGTACAGCACCCAGTGCTCATCACATCCTATCCTTTTCATTTATTTTAATTGTTACTTTCTCCATTACTTGCTCCTTAAATATTGATTTTTCAACATCTTTTCTACTAACCTTCTCAACATGCTTTCCCAAAGTAATAGCAAATCACTCTTGATTTTAACCTATATGCTGACGGACCCAATCATTCACATCTCCAGCTTTGAGCTTTATCTAAAGTTTCAGATTTTAATGTTTGGTAGACATTTCTACTTGAACAACTCATGGGTACTGGAGATGCCATACGTCCAAAGTATTTTCACCATCCAATCCAAACATACTTCTCTTAATGGTGTCACTATCCCCTGAGTCTCCCAAATGAGAAGCCTGACAGCCATACTTGCATTTCTAGATGGGCAGCATGTAGTGGTTAGGAGTGTAAACTCTGGTGCCCCATTTCTTGGTAAAATGCCACTTTAACCACAATCAAACCATGTGACTGTGGACGATGTACTTAATCTGCTAATAGCCCATGTTTTCATCTATAAAATTGAGTTCCCGATATGGCTTTTATGGGTATTGCTTGAGTTGTTGTTAATAAATACTTATAAGAGTCTTTGGCACATGTAAATGTGATAGAAATATTTGTTAAATAAACTCATAGACTGCTCTCACTCTTTTTATCCCCTATCCAGTTACCATGACTGCTGATTCTACCTGTTAAATTTTCTCTCATTCTTGCTATCAGTCTTCTAATTTAGGCTTTTATTACTCCTGTAGAGTTAAATAGTAAATTCTTAACTGTTCTCTCTTTCTCTCTATGCATTCACCTTACACAGTGTTGCCAAAAGGTAATGCTAAAAAATGGAAATCTGACTGCGCTGCTACTGATCTTGTTTGTTGGCTTCCCATTATTGATAGGATAAAGTTGAATTTCCTGTTATATATGGTCCCTCAGGATAAACCCTGTTAGCTTCATCTCTGGGGTACTCACTGTTTGCACTTTGCTCCCTGTGAATACTGAATGACTTATATAGTTCCTTGTACTTGCCATACTCTTTCTTGTCTCTATTTTCATCATTTTCTTCTCTGGCACACAGGAGGTATTTAATAAGTATTTGTTGACTGGCTGTAAGACACCGTTTTAGCCCCATTTGACCATGTGGACTGGTACAGTAATGGAATAGAGCAAATCTTCAGTAAACATCCTGTAACAACTAATTGGCAGGAAAGTGGAGAAGACCCAATGGTTAGATGCATTCTAGATATACAGAGAAGAGTATCTCAGAACTTAATGCATTTGCGCTCAACAACTGATTGGTCATTTCCCTCTTGAGGACCTTTGGTAAAACAACAATGTAAAATTGTCTAAATGCCAATATTTTTATATTAATATTAAGTGATTGTGTTTTTGAAGTAGGATTTAAAGAGATATAAACTGTCACAGAGCTTTTGATGGGATTAAACTATCATACTTTTTCTTTAATTCTCTTTTTTTCTTATTGTTTTTAATATGAAGTTAAGACAAACTTCTATGATAACTCCACCATTAAGTAACACTTGTGGCTGGAATGTGGCTTTCTGACCATTACCTTGGGTTACACATTCTAGCCTTCACCTGGGTCCATTTGCAGGTTCAGAGAGATATGTTAATATAATTTTCCCCTATTTTTTGTCTTTTCTGTGATCCCTTTTCTACAAGAACAATGGAAGCAATACATATATTTTTTAAAGTTGTTTTTAACTCTGGATGCTTCTGATCTTCATATAACTTTCCTCCCTTTCCATGAATAGATTGCACAAAATTTGAGGTAGGACAATGTCTGTCACCCAAACCTCTTGCCCAAACTCCCTATACTTCCCATGTTTTGTGAGGTGAATATCCCAGAATTTTCTTTACTAAAAACAAATTTGTGAGGGGAAAGCTGAGTACATATGATTAACACTATTTTCCTTTTGTTTTTAGCTTATAATTTTACTTTTCACCACACTTCTCTTGAAAGAGTGCAGGCAGACAGTAAGACTTTTGATTCAGGCAAATTAACACTTCCAAGCTCATACTTGATAATACAATCCTATTAAAGTTTTTAATTCTTAAAGGAACCAGACATAGTCCAGTTTTGAATTTTTTATAATTTTCCTCAGCATAAGTGAAAATTTCTAAAATCCTAGTGTCTCCATATCAATTTATTCCCTTCAACAAGTTTAAAGAACCTCAAGAGCAAAAAGCAAGATTTACCCTCCTTTGTATATATGTTAATATACCTTCTCAAGTGTAAATGAATATCTGCATAGCAGGAGGAAACTCTGAGAAGGGTATAAATATGTCAGCTATACTCTGAATGTTTAAGGGAACATTTCTGAATATAAATATAAAGGAAAATTTGTCTCCAAATTTTCCCTGATAGGAGCCTTCAGAATTATCAATGTTAGTCCATCTATGTGGATAGAAAAATCTCACCTGAAACGATGCTTCTTTATAATTATTAATGTATCTCTTAAAATAGCTGCAAGAGTCTTCTCTTGAGGTTAGAATCTTCTTTCTTTGAGGTTAAGATTGATTTTCTAACATAATAAAAAAGTCATTTAAAGCCAAGTTTATCTGTTCTGCTTTCATCATTTTATTTTGGGTTTAAAAAAAGGTAAGATAGTCAGCCCAAGAGTATGGAGATGGATTTTTAAAATATTTGGTTTATAGGTTTTTTGTAGGCAATTTCAAGATTAGTTCTATAAGCAGGAGGCTTTTCTAAAAATATAATCTTATAAAATGACCATATGAAAAAATACTTTCATTTATGTAATAGAGTGCTTAGTTTTTTTTTTAAACATTTAATTTGTTGTGATGTTGCATGTATATTACCTTAGAACGTGTCAGTCTTAAGTACATTAAATATTTTAAGAAAATCTCAAAGCATAAATGGGCAATTTTTTAATGTATGAATTTATATTTGAGCTCAGTGAAGGCCCATGGAAGGGATATGGAGACCTGTACAAAGAGGAGGGGATCCTATAAGATGGACCAAACAAGATGGTCATATTGTTAGAAAAGTGACAATAGAATGAAAAAAAAAAAAAAAAAAAACTTGTGGGGGTGAAATTCTGTGTCCAGAAAGAGGAAAGAGATATTAACAGGGTGGGAATAGACTGGCTGGAAAAACAGCTCAATGATGGAGCCAAGGAAGGGGGGACCTTGCACCCAAATAGAAAATGGTCTCTTTTTCATACATCATACAATGATGTATGAAACACAAAAGGAAAGGTTATCAAAGATTTGAGCATAGTACTATTTTCAGGACTTGAATACCCATTCCTGGGCTTGAAGTATGGGTGAGAGACTAACACTCCATCTCAGAAAGAAATTTAATGCTTTTGCTGGAGCAATAAGTGACCTTAGTCTACTTTTATTATTTCCCAGAACAATAATAGGGTTTGGACTCCCATACTTTTGATGAGCACAAGTAGAAGAGACAAGAAAGGGAATTGCTGGCGAGAAATGGAAAATGAGAAAGAACTTTGAACCCACGGATGCGTTGGCTTCTCTTCCGCATTTACATGTGGATGCTAGCAGCTAAATGTTAAACAAAAGTCAGAAGACGCTGTTGAATTGTTGTATGGTTCCCTTAGGTAATGCTATAAACAGCTAAATAATTCCATTAAGTTCAGTGTATTTCACATGGTGTGTGATCATAAATATGTACAGTTTCAGGAGCAGGTAACTTATTTGATTAAATGGTTTGAATGGGTAGATGGCAAAGGATACAGCATAGGAATTCCATTTAAATTGTCTGATATGATTCTCAAAACAACCTGGAAATGGTAGCTTGAGTAGAAATAATTTCGTTTCCACTTTACTAACTCAGAAACTGAAGCTCAAACTATTTCAACAACTTAACAATGATCACTTGTATGGAAAATAGTAGAACAGAGACTTGAGGAAGTTAGATGTTAAGGGGCAAATTCCTTCAGTCTTCTTTCTAAATCCCTTCTTACAGCATATGAGTATAAATAAGACATTTCCTTGCAGGCTACTTTATGCCAAACACAGTGGTAGTGCTTGAATAACCTTAAGAAATAAATGCTATCATGAAGACTTCTATCCAAGTGAGTAATGGAGGCTCTATGAGAAGTTGGAGAGAAGGACTTCAAAGGCTCCTCTTTAGTCACTACATTCTGCTGTTGATCTCATGTACCTCAGTGTCATTAAAGGCCTAGAGATTACGCTGTGCATCATAAACCCCTGGATTTATACACATGGTCAAACACATTAGAACTTTGTATGCCAGGCACTGGAACCAGATACTAGAATAAAATAATGAACAAGTCCTTGTGTGAATGGAGCTTACATTCTAGAGGGAGGGAGGGAAAAAGTGTTGGGGGCAGTGGGAGAGGGGCAGGGAGAGAACAATTAGTCTAGGACTAATTTATGATTAGTCAGATGATAATAAGTGCTAGAAAAAAAAGTCAGTTTTGTGATAAAATCATATTGGTAGTCCAATGAGGAACCAAATTGAGAGGCATATCAAGATATTTGGATTTGATTATATAAATGAGATTATAGACACAAGAGAATAAAGCTCAACCATATTTTTATTTCCTCAATTATTAACAATTGAGGTTTTAATTAATTAATTTATTTTAAGAGACAGGCGTGTGTATGGGGGTGTGGGGAGCAAAGAGAGAATGCTAAGCAGGGTCCATGCTTAATTCAGAGCCTGAGGAGGGGCTAGGTCTCATAATCCTGAGATCATGACCTGAGCCCAAATCAAGAGCTGGATGCCTAACCAACTGGACCACCCAGGTGGCCCTTGAGGTTTTTATTTCTAGAATCTTTTTAGTTTTGGCTGATAACCTGATTTTCAACTGGGAAACTTTCCACCAGACTCAATCTCCTTCTTCACAGTATAATGGGAACACCTATCACAGCAAAAAATACAGTCCATAAATACTGTGCTTTCATAAATGCCAAAATATCTGTTATGTATGAGGAACTGTAGAAAATAATCTAATTTCATGTTAACAAATTGGAATTAGAATTTCCTAACTTGAAAACGAATTTCAATATAAATTCTTTAAATTCAGCTCTAAAACTTATTAAGCAATTTAAACTCTTAGAGTGAAGATACAAAGTACTTTACGAAAGTTTAGTTACTCAATACCTACTAACTTTCTTTCTTCCTCTCTGACTTAAAGCTAAGTATTATAATTATTTTTTTTTAGGGGTAATTTTTTTAACTATGTTTTCTCCATGGATTTTTAAATTATAAATAGTTATATATATATATATAAAATAAAAAAATAAATAAATTTAATAATATATATTTATATATAATTAATATATATAAATATAATAAATTAATATATATATTTAATTAGAGATTTTTATTTATTTGAGAGAGAGAGAGAGAGAGCACATGAGAGGCGGAGGGTCAGAGGGAGAAGCAGACTCCAAGCTGAGCAGTGAGCGTGATGTTGGACTCAATCCTGGAACCCCAGGATCATGACCTGAGCCAAAGGCAGTCGCTTAACCAACTGAGCCACCCAAGTGCCCTAGTTATACAAATATATTAACAGTGTCCTTCCATTCTTAGACAATTGTTTGCACATCGTAGATTTTTTCTTTATTGCTTTCTGTTAATTAAACATTTTTTTTGACTTTTTTAAATCAAAAAATTTTTTTATTATGTTACATTAGTTGCCATACAGTACATCATTAGCTTTTGATGTAGTGTTCCATGAATCATTGTTTGTGTGTAACACCCAGTACTCCATGCAATTTGTGCTCTCCTTAATACCCATCACAGGGCTAACCCATCCCCCCACCCCTTACTGCTTTCTTATACTTTGTGCATGTTAACTTTGTAATCAAATACTTTATTTTTTTTAAGGTTTTTTTTTTTTTTTTTTTTTTTTGAGAAAGAATATAAGCTGGGGAAGGATAAGGGGAGAGGCAGAAGTGGATTCCCTGCTGAGCAGAGAGCCCCACCTGTGGTTCCATCCCAGGACCCTGAGATCATGATCTGAACTTAAAGCAGACACTTAATGGACTGAGCCACTCAGACACCCCTATAATCAATTGTTTTAATTGATTTTATAATAAATTGAAAATTTATTTTAATAAATTTCCTGGAGATAGCACATATTTGTTATTCCTTCCTTCTTATAGCTGTAAGTAACAAGTTATTATGTGGATGTTCCAGTTTATTCAACCAATCCATTTTGATGGACATTTTAATTGCTTTCAGACTTTTGCTACTACCAATACTAGTGCAATGAACACTCCTGTGCTTTTCATATTTTTTGCCAGTATGCCTTTTAGATAGGTTCTTGGAATTCCTGCTGGATCAAAGGGTAAATGCGTACATAATTATGCTAGGTATTTTTAAACTCTTCTCATTGGCAATTTCATGGTTTACAGCTTTAACAGAAATATTTGAGTGCCTGATTCTACATTGAATTACCAACAGAGTGTGGTTTCAACCTTCTGGATTTTTTGTTTATGTGGTAGAAAAGAAATAGTATACCAAAAGTTTTACTTCGCTTTTCTGTTTTCTGTAAGGTTGAGTATCTTTCTTTAGAGTTAAGAGCCAGCGTTTAGTTTTCTTTGTGCTCTGTTCATTTAAAAAATAGGGTTATTAAATTGTTGAATCACTATATTGTATACCTGAAACTACTATAACACTGGATGTTAACTGCCACAGAATTAAAACAAAATCTTAAAAAAAAAAAAAAGTTAAAAAAATGAAGTGATTAGTCTTTTTCTTTTTTATTTTAAGGTCAGTTTATATATTAGGAATATTAACACTTCAGTTAGTATTTTTTCCCCAGTTTTTCATTTGTCTTTGTAATTTGCTTAAGTTCTTTTGCCATGCAAAAAGTATCTTTTTATTTTGTGTTCAAATTTATCCATGTTTCCCTATATTCTGGAATTTGAGCAGTGGGTAGATAAAGTTTCCCAGACTATAGAGGAATTTAACCATACTAACTTCTAGAACTATGATGTTTCATTTTTTATGTCTATTTTTTTGGTACTTTTGGAATTTATTGTCTTTTATGATGTATGGAATGGGTTTGATTTTTATCCTTTTTTTTATATGACTATCCAGTTATCATAATTCCATTTACTAAACAGCTCATGTTTTCCCTCAGACTTGAGATACCACCTCCTTATTGTACTCTGTTTTATGTGTGTATATGTAACTGAGTTTATTCTGAATGTTTTATTCCATTCCATTAGTCTCTCTGTCTTTTTAATGCAACAGTTTCCACACAGTTATGAAGCTCCACAGTGTATTTTAAGAACTGATAGGACTGGCTACTTCCCTACTTCTGTTTCAATATTTTTGCTTATTTGTTTTGTCAAATTAAATTTATAGCTAAGTTGTCCAGGTCTGGAGAAGAAAAAAAGCCTGATGTTTTTCAAATGGTATTGTATTAAAATTCTAAATTACCTTAAGGGAAACTGATCTATTTATAATGTTGATTCTTAAGCACATGGTCTATTTTTTCATTTGTTTACATTTACTTTTGTGTCATGTAAGAATGTTTTAAGATTTCATCATATAAGTGTGGATATTTCTTAAAATTTGGCCTAGGTAACATATTATTGTTATCATTTTTAGCTGCTGCAAATTTGTTTTTTTTTTTTTCATTATATCTACTATTTGGTTACATCATATATATATATATACATACATATATATAATATTGCTTTTTGTATGTTAATTTTTTGTACATGTTATTTTATTATTTATGATAATTTTTTATTTTAGGGGATCTCAATTTATTTTTGCATGGGGTCACATATTTTAAATAATAACCATTGGGAAATTACTTCAATTTAAAATTCAAAGCCCCAGAAAATTTCCAGAAATACATATACCACATAAAGTAAAGAATATCTGTGCTCAATGAGCCTCTAGGTAATAAATCCAAGACCATAGCCCATACTGAAGTCTCAAATCTCTGCTTGGTTGGGCTATATTCTAAATTCAACATAAGCAAGTTGTAAGTCACCTTACTTTGAATAGCCATTAGATTTCCTTTAAGGTGTATATACAGTAGTCCTCCCTTATTTGCAGTCTCTCTTACTGTAGTTTCAGTTACCTGTGGTCAATCAAGGTCTGGAAGCAGATGACTCTCCTTCTGAGATATTGTCAGAAAGTCAGTAGAAACCTGGTCCTACCTCACAACACTTACGTCATTCCCTTCAATTCATATCATCACGTGGGTATGTTATCCTCTCCTATCATCACAAGAAGAAGAAGGGTGAGTACAGTAAGTAAAATATTCTAAGGGTGAGTACAGTAAGTAAAATATTCTGAGAGTGATCACATTCTTGTAACTTTTATTACAGTATATTAATGTAATTTTCTATTTTACTTTCATTTGTTGTTAATCTTGTACTGTGCTAATTTATAAAATAAACTTTGTCATAGGTATGTATGTAGAAAAAATATATAGTATATATAAGATTTGTTACTGTTTATGGTTTCAGGCAACCACTACGGATCTTAGAACATTATCCCTGTGGGTAATGGGGAAGTACTATATATAGTTTTGTGTCTATGAGTCCTTTTGTAGAATTTACCTATTTATCTTATAGTCTATAAATACATATTTCTCTATGGCTCTCAATTTTTCAATTTGCATGGCAAATTTTAGCCTGCCCAGCATTTTGTCATTTGTAGTTCCCCTAAATAAAGTCTGTTTCACCTCATCTCATAAAATTGAAATGGTTTTTCCTCTTACTTACAAAAAAGTAAATATACTTTCCAGAGCTCACAAGGCCTTATTAGATCTGTGCCTCAATTCACTTCCTTCCACCACCTGAGCAACCTCATCTTCTACTTCTGTCCCCTCATTTCCTCCATATTGCCTCATGGTCTTTGCACTTACTTCTCCTGCATATCCCAGTGGCTCACCCCTTTGCCTCTTTAAGGTGTCTAATCATATAAATCAACAACTCCTTTCCTGATAATTCTTTTCAAGTAGCCTATACACTGTGGTTGATGTATTATTGATCCCATTTTTTTTTTAACCCCTCCCTGTGTCTATACCCCTTACTATGAACTCTCTAGTTCTTTCTCCCAGTGGGTGGGTGACATACACAGCTCTTTGAGTCTAGGTTCAGCAATATGACTTTCTGTGGCCAGTAGAATTAGAAGCAACAGTGTGTTAGTTTCAAGTCTAAGTCAGAGGAAACCTTGGCTCTTTCCTTCCCATGTTCTCTTACAGGGCCCTGAGAACCTGCTCAGACCAGCCTGCTGGAGGTTGAGAAATATGAATTAGGGCTGAGTTGCCCAATCACCTTGATCAAGATTGACCTTGACCATCCTAGAGTCAGCCAATCCCAGCTGACATCAGCATAGTTGATATATGTGCAATAAATGCTTACTGCTGAATGTCACAACTTTGTAGTAATAGTTAACTAATAGGTACACCATTGCCACTTTATTCCCACTCACAACACTCACCTTTATTTAGCACTTACCACTTATCCAGTCAATTACAGTGGATCCTTGAACAATGACAGGGTGAGAGGTGCTGACACCCACACAGTTGAAAATTCACATATAGCTTTGATTTTCCCAAAACTTAACTGCCAACAGCCTACTCTTTGGTTGGAAGCCTTCCTGATAACATAAATTGTTGATTAACACATATTTTCTATGCTGTATGTATTATACATTGTTACAATAAAGTATTCTATTTCTACAATAAAGTAAACTAAAGAAAAGAAAATGTTATTAAGGAAATCTCAAGGAAGAGAAAATACACTTACAATTTTGTACTGTATTTATTGAGAAAAAATCCGTGTATAAGTGGATCTATGCAGTTCAAACCCATGTTTTCAAGACTCAATTAATATATTTTGCTTTTGTGTTTATTGTTTTCTACCATTCAATATTACTTCCATGAAGATAGGGAATTTTTCTGGCATGAGTAGATTCTCAATAAACATACGTTATATGAATAAGTTCATAAATTATTTCCATAAGTTTTGCTAACATACACTGATTATTTCAGGCACTTGAACGACACTGCCAATAGAGTTTCCCAAACTAATTATTTTCTCACACACTTACACTGGTGATTTAAATTAAGTACATATAGCTGTATTTAACTATCCTTTGAGTTTTGTACATAATTCTTTGAAAACATCATGGCTACAGTTGGTTGGTATTCTACAAATAACCATTTTCATTGTTCTTGTTTTCTCTGGATTATTGGCTGATTTAAAAAGGCAGGAATCAAACTGTTTGGGGGCTCAAGGTTTATACGCACTTGAAATTTTCCTCTCCTCTTTTGCAAGCCTAACTGAATAAAGATAGTGAACAATAAATATTACTAAGCAAATTTTCTCATATTTCATTTATTTTTGGAAAATATTTCATTGATCTTTTAAAATCTTTGAACATTGTTGAGAATTAATAAGTTTAAAGTTAGAGAAAATGTTGTTAATTGACTCAAATGTAATTGAAAATATAGAGCAATCTTGACCCCAATTCTGCTTTTAATGTGCAACTCTAGACTAGGCTTTCAGGTAGTATTATTTGCCACTTTAACACTTTGGAAGTATGATACCCAAGAAGGGCTCAGCAAATCAGATGTCATCATAAATGCCAATAGTGCCAATAGTGGGGACTCCACAAATTTGTACTTTCAGCTTAAGTTTACCCATTCCTCTTAGAGGACGAAAAGTGATGTAGCCATTGATAATCTAGACCAAAGGCTGATGATCTACTTACTATTCCTCTCTGAGTAGAACAATTCAACAATAAATGCTATGGAAAGCTTCCATCATGACAGTAATTGGAAAACAAATGTTTATTTCTGTTGAGTTTTACTTACAGTTATTTCAGAAATTTGTCAAATATTTAAAACCACCTTTATAAAAATTTCATCTTGTTATGTTTTTATTACTTAGCCTATATGGTCATTTGCTGAAGGAATGATTATAAATATTCAGTTCTGTTGGTGTTACTGAATTGATCCCATCCCATAAGTGCTAAGGATATAATTATTTCTCTCTTTCAACTGAATCCTTAAAACGGAGACTTCGTGGCACATGGGAAAGAATTCAAGGTGATATTTAAGTTTTTACATTTGGAAGTGGGAATGCAAAAAAAATTATTTTGTGGATAAAGTATTGCTTAAGTTACTTGGAAGGTCTTCTCATCTCGTTTCTCAAAGTATCACTCTTTTTGGTTCTGAATGGACTTTTTTCTCATATTTGAATTTAAATCCCACTTCTCTTCAAACATTGCTATAATGTAATTTTAATAGCACCATCTATTAGGAGTCCATCTGTGAAACAAATAAATGGGACCTATTTTGTTCTCCATTCCAAAGCTGCCAAAGACTTTTTTTTTCCCAAAGAAAAATGTCCCGTATGTTCTAAAATTGTCTAGACATGATTGAAATGGAAAACTTATTGTGGTCAGAATACTTTTACTTTTTCTTATAGTATCCAGATAATTGAGAAATATGTATTATTTCAACTTAAATGCTTGTCCTTAAAATCTTTTTGTGTGTGACCATGTATGAATGCACAAAGACATGTACACAAATAAGCATACAGTCCTAAGTTAGTTTATGTTTATATTGAAAAACAACACTTTTGTCAAACTTTTCATCTGTTGCAGCTTTTGTGTCTTCTCTTCTGCTTTTAGCAGATTTTTCTAAATATTTAATTACAGAGTTAGGATCCCTAGATTTCCCTCTGTTTTCCAAGTTTCTAGATGTATAATAAAACTAGGAAGTAACCACATGAACTCTAAAATAACTTGTATAAAACCATACTTCAACCTAAATATTACTTATCCCATAGCCATTCTGGAAAAACACAGATATGCACACGTACATGCCTTTTCATTTAACTCTCAAAATTGTTAATTACTTTTTTTGTGTTTGCCGTCCCTCATTTTTCTGCTCTTCCATCACAGGGACAAGTCAGAATGCATAATATTCAAAAGATGAGTCTTAAGTAGCTCTTACTCTGCTATTCCAGCAAATCCAGTGGAAAAGGTTCTACAACAAAACAAATCAGCCCTATCTCCCCTGTACCATGTTATTTTGGTAATGTGCCTTGTACTGCTGCTTTTCTGCCACAATATGAGAGGATATCAGAGTTCTATGCTTCAGGTTTCCCGGAAAGATTTTGATGGGATGCAAGAGCTGGTCCTTCTCATAGAATAACATTTATTGCATCTAACAAACACAAGAACAAGAGCTGCAATTATATAAAAGATAGGAATCCTTTTTTATTATCTTAGAGCAATTCAAGTATGCCACATCTACTTGACTGAATTCTCCTGTTCATAAAAGAAAGAGGCAATTAATGCAGGCAAAATCATTACTGCACACTGAATGGAGAAGCCTTTCCAACACAGCTGTTCCATCTTGCTTTTCCCAGTGAGTTTTTAGAATGCAGACTTAGTGCAAGCTTACAATATTGTGACAGATCACACTTCCCTAAGCTCTATGGAGTACTCTCCAAATGATCCTGGAAGCCTTCCCAGTTTTGGTGCTGATAGATTTAGTTGCTGTACTTCTCAGACAAACAAAGACTTATTAGGGCTCTGGGGTCGGGAAAGCTTGAACAATAAGCAAATACATAAGCAATGATGAGACAAAGACAATATTATCTATATTTTGAAATTAAAATTCTAGTTGTCTGTGTTCTGATGTAAGGTTAAAAGTGACTTAGGGTGATTGGACTGGGAAGCATCTTTGCTCACTGAAGTCACTAGGAACTCCTTAAGAAGATAACTTTACTAAAGAAAGAACTACTCTTATACTAATGCCGATCATTTATTAAAATCCATGGTCCAAGTCCTGTTTAATTCATTTAAGTCTCATAACAGTCTATGAAGTAACTATTATATCGCTTTTATAAATGAGAAAACTAAGATGGAGTACAAGAGACAACCTGCCCCAAGTTCACAGAGTTAATACGGGGTTGAGCTAGGTGTCAGCAGCCAAGTTCCCAGCCTACAGTCCTGTTTCCTTCCACTGCTGATCACTGTGCTCCATCTTTGGAAGCGTTGGCTCTAGAGTTGGACAAGCTGGGTTTACACCCTGGTTCTGGAACATACCAGTTATGTGTCCTTGAGTAACACGTTTAACTGCCATATACCTCAGTTTCCTTATCTGTAAAATTAAAACAATAAGATCAACCTCATTGTGTTCAGTAAGAACAAATAGGATATGCTTGGAGTCCTTACCTGGGTGGAAATTATTTAATTAAAAAATAGTCCCTTCACCTAAACTTCATGTTTTCATAGTAAATTATAAGACTAGTTTCTTGACTCTTCCCTTGCAACTACATGTTCTCCTCATTCCTTCATCTATGCTTATTTATTTACTTTTCACCTGCCATATATCACCAAATACTGGGAGAAAAACTAAAGAGTTTTCTTATTTGCTGAAAATATCCTGTGCGTTTGGCTCCTTTCTCGGTAAAATTTCAGGAAAATCACACCTGGAAGTTAAATCTGAGGTCAAACTCTATCTTCATTCTGGTTGTGCTTAATGCTTTTTTGTTTTTTTTCTTTTAAATGGTAATGCTTAGTTTTATATAGTCAGAGAGAGAACTTTCATAGTAATGTCACATGACTTACTGCAGTTTTACAAGAATTTGCATCAAAAATCATTTCCTTTTGTTAAATAGAAAAAGGATTATTTCTGATTAGGCAGTTGTTTTGTAAAACTGTGTTGATGCTAATGAGTTTTTGCAATAGGTTGGTTTGCACAAATATCGATAGAATGGATTTCCACATATCTTTCAGGACTATGAATGACTATGCAGCTTTTCTTCCTTGACGATGCTAGATGACTTTGATTTCTTTCCCTAACTTATTTATATATGCTTCAAATTAGTACCTAGTCAAGTATTCAGGGTCTATTGTAGCAAGGAAAGTGAGGAGCCATATATATGTAGATATGTACAAATCTCTTGACTCCATGTTTCCGTCTATTTGTGACTGCACTTCATTGATTTTTTTTCAAAATCATTTTTCCAAGTTATTTGTCACACACGCAGTCTCTACTTCCTCACTTCCTACCTCTTCTTAACCTGTTAAATCTGCCTGTCACTTCTAATGCTTCGCAAAAACTCTTCTTCACAAGAGTGCTATTGAGATTTAGAACTAATTGATGCGTCTTTCCGCAACCCACTCATGTTATCTTTCTCAAAAGATCACTTTTCTCTTTTGGCTTTTATGATAACACACTGTCCTTTCCTGTTTGATACTCCTCTTCCTCTGTGCAAAATCTAGGTGTTGGGGTTCCTTGGTGTATGTTGGTCAGAGTTCTCCTGAGAAACAGAATCTCTCTCTCTCTCTCTCTCTCTATCATCTATCTGTCATGTCATCTATCTATTCATCTACTTATCTAAAAGGTCTTGGATCAATTGATTGTGGAGATTGAGAAATTTCATGATCTTTCATCTTCCAGCTGGAAACCCAGGAAGACCAGTGACATACTTGAAAGGTCTTAAAGCCACAGTGGTGTAGATTCCAGTCTGAGTCTGAAGGCCTGGGAACCAGAAGTGCTGAGGACAGGAGAAGGGTAATGCTCTAATTCAATAGTCAGGTCCTTAGTGGTTTGGGTGATGGGCACCTGCAGTGGGAGGGTGATGAGCTTTGCTCAGTCTACCAGTGCAGATGCTAATCTCTTCTGAAAACATCCTTACAGACACACCCAGAAATAATGTTTAACCAGATATCTGTGATCCAGTCAAGCTGACATATAATATTAACTATCACACTTGAGGTCAGCGCTAGGCTCTCCCCATCACCTTCTTTTCTTAGGTGAGTTTATCCAGTTCCATGCCTTTAAATATAATCTAAATTTTAACAACTACCAAAATAATATTTCCATTTCAAATTCCTCCTATAAATTATTTATTCAACTGGCTACTTAACATCTCTATTTTGATAACTCCTGAGCATTTCAAACTTAAATGTGGGCCAAGTTGAATTGCTTTCACCTTCAAACTTTTTCCTCATTTAGTCTTTTACCATCTCGGGGATGGGCATTGTTGTTAACTTAGCTGCTCAAACCGGAAACTTCCCCCCACCTCCATGCCTATCCATGTACAAACTCACTGTTCAAACATATACTCATGGCTCACTGCATCTCCACCACCTCAGTATATTTCACTATCATTCTTATTTGGACTCCTGCATTAGTCTCCTACTTGATATTATCTTTTCCAGTCTTACCTTCCTCTGATTTATTATACATCTGGAAGTTAGAGTGGTCTTTTGGAAACAAAAGGATGATTCTGCTCTCCCCATGCTTTAAACTGTTCATGACTATTATAAGTAGGATCCTGTGTGGTATGACTTCTGCTTCTCTTTGAACCTCATTTGTTCCACTCTCTTCTTTGCTATCTTTCAACCACAGTGGCTTTATTTCAAATCTTTGAACACACCAAGTTCCACTTTCCTTTCTTAATATTTCAGCACAAATATATCTCTATGCCCACTCTTTTTTGTGCTATTCCTGTGATTGATTGTTTTCATTCGGTGGATCATTTTATAAATTACTGTCTAAAGACTTTTCTATATTATAAAAATTGATTTTTAAAAAATTTTGCAGCTTAGTCCCTTGTTAATTTTCTCTACCTCACCTAACACAACTTGTGTTGAATACTTATTTGTTTATTTGTGTTATCCATTTCTTCACTAGATTATATACTTTGCTAGTAAAAAGACTATTTTTTGTTTCAGATATTATAACCTCAGTGTCTCACAGTGTTTTTTTTTTTCAGATTCTTTTTTTTTGTTTTTAATATATAATTTTTTATTTTTTATAAACATATATTTTTATCCCCAGGGGTACAGGTCTGTGAATCACCAGGTTTACACACTTCACAGCACTCACCAAAGCACATACCCTCCCCAATGTCCATAATCCCACTCCCTTCTCCCAAACCTCCTCCCCCCAGCAACCCTCAGTTTGTTTTGTGAGATTAAGAGTCACTTATGGTTTGTCTCCCTCCCAATCCCATCTTGTTTCATTTATTCTTCTCCTACCCACTTAAGCCCCCATGTTGCATCACCACTGTGTTTTGAATGGCTATGTTCAATAAATATTTCCTAAATAAATACATAAGTTAAATAAAGCAGAAAATTTCTTTGAGAAATGGGTGTGTGTCAACATTCCTTAGAGCAGAGCAAAATAAAGAACAATTACAGTTGTAGACTTTGGGACAAGGTTTATGAGTTCCCTGGGTTTACATTTATTAAAACTTCTGTGAACTTCAACCCAACTACAATATAAAGTCCATAAAAGCAGCAGTAAAAGAGAAACACAACTGAGCACTATTCATAGTCTTCCCCAAATTATTTCCAGAGTGATTCTCTACATTGTTCTCAATACAAAAAACAAAACAAAAAAACCCACAAAACAAAACAAAACAAAAATTAGCTGAATGACAGCTAGCCAGTCACTGAATTTGGTGAAATGTTCTTCCTTTGAAGTAGCTGATAGGAAAATGAACAGATGATAGCAGTTGAGAAAATAAGAGTTGGGGCAGACTCAGATGTCCTTAATGGGAGAAATCTTTCTTCCCTTTGTTGTGTATGAAATGAAAAATATTGAGGTAATGTCAGTTCTTACCATTCTGTAATAATCCATTTTATTTTACCAATAATTAAATCTTGGGAAGAATCAGGGTATACTATATGAAATTTGGAGTCTACTTCTATTAGGGATGAGTACTTTGTAAATTTAAATCTTCAACTCTAGGACTTCTGCCTCCAGTAGAAATGCAGTAAGAGGAACTAGACTTAACCTATTAAATAAGTAAAAGGCCATGAAATACATACAAAAGTGGTCTTTAAGATATTGGACATTGGACAACAAAGGACAACAATGCCTGGGAAATAGGAAACAAACAAGGCGAACTTGAGCTTTGTCCCAAATTCTTGCTTGAATGAAGTTTTATGGCTGTAATACAGGGAAACAAAAACCCATTTAGAACCTGCTGGTCTCCTTCAACTGAGAAAAGAGGGCTCAAGTCCATGGAGGCTGCATTTAGAGAGACCTGTAGAGTTCTTTCTCAGGTCTTCTTATATGGGTTTATACTGATACATACATGTATGTGAGGGACTGAGTCCAAAGAAAGAACCACCTGAAAGGATTAGAGAAAACAGTACTTGAATTAGGGCTGAGAATAGTTCCACCAACCAAAGTAAAAAACCTCTTAATTAAAAGGATATCAAAAAAAGTCCTCAAAAGGCTTTATTGCAGTGGTGGGATAATTCATCATACACTAAATACTGCTTGATCTTGCCTAGCAAAGTTCAAAAGCAAGACCTGAAAGAATCCTACCAAAAACTTCTCTCTGTTCCAGAATAAAGGCAAAAAATATTTATAGACATACAAAAGCATCCAACATACAAGATAAAAGTCATAATGTTGGCAAATAATAGAAATTATTACCATGTATGCCAAAGAAGCAGGAAAATATAAACCTTAATGAGCACTAAAACTAAAAATTAACTGAGACAACCAAATGATGCACATGATGGAATTAGTAGACAAGGATATTAAAGCAGTTATTGTAATCATAAGCTACCTCTTCATGAAGCTGGGGAAAGTGTATATATCCCCTTATTAAACTTCTCAAGATGAAAAATATAATGTTTAAGATGATAAATACACTGGATGAAATTAACAGTAGGTTAGACATTGCAGAAGAAAGACATCAATGAACTGGCAGATATAGCAAAAAAGAATACTCATAATGAAATAGAGAGAGGTAAAGAATGAACAAAAATGAAGATACTGTCAGAGAGCCAAAGAAAAACTTTGAGCAATGGACTCTCCAAATAAGGAGAATAAGGAAAATTATAAAGAAATATTAAAAAATGGCAAATAAATTTAAAGGGAAATGATGGGAAAATGTACCATGATAACAGTAATGAAAAGAAATCTGGGGTGGTTACATTAATATCAGAAAAACTAGATTTCAGAATAAATATTACCAACAATAAGGGGAGCCATTTCATAATGATAAAGGGGTCAATTAATGAAGAAGACTTAACAATCCTAATTGTTTATACATTTTATAATAGAGCCTCAAGGCAAAACTGACAAACATGAACAAACTTCAAAGAAAAATAGACAAGCCCCAAATTATAGTTAAATAGTTCATCATCTACTCTTAAAAAAAAAAAAAAAGGCTTTATTCATTTATTTGAGAGAGAAAGTACAAGCAGGGGCAGGAGCAGAGGGAGAAGCAGGCTTCCCCTGGAGCAGGGAGGCTCTTTCCCAGGACCCTGGGATCATGACCTGAGCTGAGACACTTTACTGACTGAGCCACACAGGCATCCCATCATCATCGTTATCATCTATTCTTAATATAAATAGAACAAATAGACAGAATACCAGTAAGGATATAGAGAACTTGAGTAATACTTGCAACCAATTTGAATTAATTGACATTTATAGAACATCCCCCCTGAAAAGGCAGGGGAATGCTTAATCTTTTAATTACACATGGAACATTTAACAAGATAGACCATGTTCTAGAGCATAAAATGAGTCTCAATAAATTTTCAAAGATTCAAGTCATGGAAAATATGTTCTCTGAGCACAGTGGAATTAAATTAGAAAGCAATAATAAAGAGAAACATTTCTGGATTCTTAG
This sequence comes from Mustela nigripes, assembly GCF_022355385.1. Classification (NCBI taxonomy): domain Eukaryota; kingdom Metazoa; phylum Chordata; class Mammalia; order Carnivora; family Mustelidae; genus Mustela; species Mustela nigripes. The sequence goes on along the minus strand of NC_081561.1, from coordinate 137,054,881 downwards.
AGATCGTCTAAGTAAGGCATAGGAAAAAGAATTCAAAAGGGAAATTAAAAAATATATTGAACATTGGGGAGGGTACGTGCTATGGTGAGTGCTGTGAGGTGTGTAAACCTGGTGATTCACAGACCTGTACCCCTGGGGATAAAAATATATTATATGTTTATAAAAAAAAATAAAGAATTAAAATTAAAAAAAAATACTGAAGTGAATAAAAATGAAAACAAAACTTCTTAAAATTTGTGTGGTGCAGATAAAGCAACACTTAAAGGGAAATTAATAGCACTAAAGCTTTTTATGAGGAAAAAAAAAAAGCATCTCAAGTCAATGACCTCATCTTGCACTTCAGACTATAAGAAAAAGAAGAATAAATTAATCCCAAAGCAAGCAAAAGAAAGGAAATAATACAGGTCAGAGGAGAAAGCAATGAAAGAGAAAACACAGAAAAACAGTAGAGAAAATTAGTAAAAACAAAGGCTGATTTTTGAGATGATAATTAAAATTGCAGTAAGATCATTTCTTGTCCCAACCCATATACCTTTGTGGGGTTTTTAGCCAGTAGATTAGAGGACCTTCAGAATATTCTACTCAATGCCTTCTAAAATAGGATGTTTTTGCACTTGGTCAGTAGAAATGGGCCCTCTCATCCTTTCTCAGCCTTGCACACCTTCTTCACACATGTGCACTGTTCAGTGCTATGTTGAGTACTCAAGAAAGAGCTTCTGCAGATGTCATGATCCTTTTCCTGGGCAGCCCTTTCCTCTCCAGGATCCTTCTTGATGACATCTAGCTGTTTGGACTATTAGCTCTCTCTCACAACTCACATTCTCTGTCCATGTTTTCCATTCCTGTGATAGTGGACTGGGAGCTCTTTCAAGACAGGTAGTTGGAGAATTGTGGGGCTTACCTCATTTATGTTTCTCAGGGCTCACTGTCCTTTGTTGCCATAGACCAATGTCTTGAAGGTTTTTGTTTTATATATATCTGATCCTGTTTTTGATTGTTTCAATGGGAGTGTTAGTTAAGTCTCTATGACTCCTTTTGGCCAATAGGAAAAACTTACTCTTTTTTTTTTTTTAAAGATTTTATTTATTTATTTGACAAAGAGAGAGAGATCACAAGTAGGCAGAGAGGCAGGCAGAGAGAGAGGAGGAAGCAGGCTCCCTGCTGAACAAAGAGCCCAATGCGGAGCTTGATCCCAGGACCCTGAGATCATCACCTGAGCCGAAGGCAGAGGTTTAACCCACTGAGCCACCCAGGCACCCCAAAACTTACTCTTTTTAAAACTATATTTGGCATGTATTGCATAGAGCACTGGGTGTGGTGCATAAACAATGAATTTTGGAACACTGAAAAAAAATTAAATTAAATTAAAAAATAGAATAAAAAAGTAAAAATACATTTGAATTTGTGTTTGTTCTGTTTTCTGTTTTCTTTTTATGCTTCTTTTCTGTGCCTCCGTATGTTTGGACTTTTTCTTCTCTCTCTCTCTCTTTTTTGGTTCATCATTTGGATTTTTAACTGTGTCATTCCATTATCTCCTAAATTGAAATGAAATTTATACATTCTACATTTTTTTTTGATGGCTGCATTAACAGTGGCAGTTAATAAGTGTTTGATTGCTACAGAATTCTCACAGGACTTGAATTATAATGATTACAAGCCTACAGTTTTCCTCAGGAAAAGGAAACAATATAGCTACTTGGGATTAATTTAATAACTTCCAGACAGCAATTTGCTGAGTGCTTTTGATATTCAATATTGGTTTGTAACCATAAGATACCAAAATAAACATTGAAATCACTCATTGTAGCACTGAGAATTACTTAGAATACAAAACTCATTTTATGCTCCTGTTGTTTAAGTATTGCATACCACCTTGATTTGACCCAGAAATCATTTAAGGCTACTGATGGCACATATAATAAGTTAAGATTGCCAAGGCTTTTTCGTTAAAGACTATCAGAAATATAGTTGTAGTTGAGCAGCTTTGGTTTATTGCTTATTTCAGCTAAGGTAAATCTTTGCCCTCAAGAACTATGAGTCATTTCAGTAGGAGAGTTTTAGAAACAACTTTGTAAAATAAGATTTGGGCTTGGTTTATCAGTTTTGAAGAGAATTGAGGAAGCAGACTTTGTTCTGGATTGGATGTTGTCAGAAAGTGGAGGTAATTTTGTCTTATATATCTTATCAATAGGGAGAGAAGAGTAGACTAAGGTTAAAATAGTAGTCTTTCATATTAGCCAGGATAAGGGATGTGCAGACATTTTTGTGATTTGGACAATGTTAATATTCTTGTCTGTGTTCAGACATGATTATAGTCTTGTCTCTTTCTTTCTTTCTTTTTTGGTCCATAGAATCACAGATTGGCCTTCTCTGATATTGACGTTCTCTGAAATTATGTTCCATGGGAGAACACCATGGCCTAGCTATGAGTGCCAGACTGGCTTGTGGCTGTCAAGAATTGCTTTTCTCTTTCCCAAGATATATTGAAATGAAAATAGCTAAGAGAAATCAATAAAAGAGACATTAATAATAAGAAAGATATTAAAACTAAAAGGATGCCTGATATGCAAAATATGCATCACTGTATTAGTCAGGGTTTTCTAGAGAAGCAGAACAAATAGTTTGTATATAAAATATGGGTGTGTGTGTGTATATGTGTGTGTGTGTGTCCTTTCCAGCACAATAAATTTGGGTTGGCCTTTGACTATGTTAATCAATAAAATGTTATAGAAGTGAGGTTATTCCAATTCCAGGTCTAAGTTTTAAGAGGCCTTTCACTCATTTTGGGAGCCTCTGACTACTATGTAAGAAGCCCGGTTACTGTTCTGGAGAGATCACTGGCTGAGGACAAGTTCTGAGAGTAGAAGTGAGAGAAAGAGAGAGACTGAGACACCCAGGTTTTTCAGTATATTAACCACTACACAACTGCTACTGTGTTAATGACATCAAGGGACATCAACCAAATAATTGCTCCGTTGATCCTAGTCAACAAACAGAATCATGAAAAACAAGGACCCTACTGTTATTTTCAAGTCACTAGGCTTTGAGAAAGTTTTTTACACAACAACAGATAATCAGAATGTGGACATGGAAAGGCAGGAAAAAAAAAAAAAAAAAAAGAAGCAGCCAGAACAGGTGAGAGATGGTGTGGCCTTGAACTAACATTTCAGGAGATAAGAAGAAAGAAGTTAGAGATAACAAGATTTGTTGATGGGCGGCTGGTGGGGGGTAAGATAAAGAGAAGAATCAAGATATTTTATGTTTACTGACTGGAGCACCCGAGGTGAAAAAATTTAGAGAAAAGTCTATTTTTAAGAAAGGCAAATAGAAGTTTAGCTTTTAGATATCACTGTTTAGTATAACTACCAGACAGATGAAGAACTGTCATGTAAGTAGTTGGGTACATACCAGGGGCGTGTGTAAAAAAATAGATATTTTGTTGTGGTGGATTGGTGAAACAGGATGAGGAAGTTATCTGTTGAGCCCTTCTGATTTTCCTGCTAGAATGATGTTTTGGGGAGATGTTGGTGTTTTGGGGAAAAACAAAATATTGTGAGATAATCGTCTCAGTAGAGTAAATGCTGCTTACATCTGGAAGCATATTGGAAGTGCTGAGTTTCTGTTTTTTCTACAGAAGAATGATCTGATCCTGACCTTCTGTCCTGTTGTTCTGCATTCTACTGTTTTGCCCAAAAGTTATTGTTGAAATTGTTCCGAATTAAGGTTGCCATAGAGCTTATGCATGGAGACTGAGTGAATCACCACGAATTCCACATCTGTTGGGGACAAATTCAGGATAGGTGTGCTGTTGGTCAGGACACCTGATTAGACTCTGTACAGGCAGACTGCAGGAGTGCGTTTGCTAGTCATTGTGAAAGTTTTAGCAACACCACAGGGCGGAATTATTGCCAAGGATGTAATTCCATTCTGGAGGTAGAAAATGTATTTGCTCGGCAGTGGCTGAGGTTTGAAGCCATTCAGCTGGCCTCAGCGTGGTTCTTTGTTTTTTTGGCTAACTATGAATTATTGTCAGTGTGATATCATTCTGTCTCGCAGCTCCGGCATTCTCTGATAACACATTTTCATCATCCATCAACAAAGGTGTTCTTTTTTTTTCTGGTATATACTTATTTCTATACTTTATACATAATACTTATTTATCAACAAGGAACCACATAACTACAGGAAGATTTTAAACTCCTGAATTACAGATTAGTGGCGTCCAGAGAAGTCTGGAGATTATATATATATTATATATAATATATATGTAATACATATATATATATAAAGAGAGACCGAGGGGCGGGTGAACTACATACACACACACACACACACACACATTTATGTTTATATAAATATGTAATATATATGTAATATATGTTTATATAATTATATATCTATGTTTATATGTTAATATATATATCTCACCGATTTTTAGAAAATAATCATTCTATTATTCAAGTGGTAAATAAAAAAAGGTAGCAGAGCCTGTTTAGATTTTAAAAAGAGATCAGTTACTGTATTTAAAAAAAGAAAAAAAAAGAATTATCCAACACTGTAGAGGGAACAAGTAGGGGGTACTAGTGATGGAACCCATGGAGAAGTAAGAGGAAAATGTGACTTGTCTTCCTCAGCACCAAAAAAGAAAAATCATGACAATCTATTTTTAAGCCATAACTTAGGTAAAATCAGACCTTTATGAAAACAAGTCTTACTGTCCAGACAGTAAGTATTGATATGTCATGAAACACATACTGATACAGAGAATACATTTATAAAAGATAAATTTTTGGTGCCAGCTCAGAAATGCTCTAAGTGTTCTGATGTTAAATAAAACTCTTCGGCCAATTTCAGAATGTCATTTTCTGCACTGCAGTATATTTGTAATTTTAGACCAAATGTAGGACTTTGCACTTGGGGATAAAAACATCTGGCTTTGAGTCACTGAATTATCTAATGGAATAAGCAGTGGAAGCGTTCAGAAGTGATAATAGGCAGATGATTGAAACATGCTCTTTAGCTTCCTTAGTTCCCCTAGGGGATAAATATTTCATTCTGCGGAATGAGAATTAGCTTTTGAAGAGTGATAGCACCCAGAATTTTCCCAGCTCTAAGTCTCTAGAGAAACTACCTAGTTGAAGTAATTGAACTTTTGGAAATGAGACTGGTGAGCATTCACAGACTGAGGTTAAACTCAGACCCAAGCATGACAAGAAGTTATTTGGACATAAAATAAGGTGGGGTAGCAAGGCATGGCCATACACCAGTTACTGTAAAGCCTTCAGGGTGAGAGGACTGGGAGAGTGTATACTTCCCATGCACTAGGGAGAAAAGCCTACGGGGATACCTGAGGATTCCTGTCTTTGCAAAGATGGAACGGAAGAGGATATTCTGGGCTCTCAATCAATACTGGGAATTAGAATTGTAACTGTCAGAATTATAACTATTGCTGTGAGAAATGTTAAAGACCCCTAGTTTGCATTTCCTCATCTATGAAAAAAGCTGCATGATATGGATCTGCGTTTAATTGTCATTGAATGTTTCACTTTTCACCTAACACATACAGAACAGACATACTTTTGGGTATTTTTCTGATCTATTGATGTTGGATGTGGATGAGGAACTTGGGCATGATGTGACAGTAATAGGAAAGCTTTCATTGTCAGGGAGAGGTATTTCAGGGTGCTTAGAGTTCAGAGACATAGGGCAAAGCCTTTCAGAACAAACAACTACAAGTTTAGATCCAAGTTGATGTTTATGGCAAGGGAAAAATATTTTTCTCATTCTCATATGTGTATTTTTTTCAGAAGGCATGGGGAGTGTGGTTCTAATTCAATTCTATCTGCCACAGGAAACAAATAGAAATCTAAGAGATTTGAAGGACTGAAATCATATAAAGAAAAACCATAAGGGCCACAACTACTAAATGGTGGCAATTATAATAACCTTCGCTTGAGGTGCTCAGAGAAGCAGTATGCAGAGGATAGAGACATTAAAGTAATTCTAATTCTGACGGCCATGGGAAATCTTTGATAGAGAAAGAACAACAATAACAATAACAATAACAACTAACCTGCTTCTGGGGGAAAAAATACCAGTTAGGTGGTTGAATAACTTCAGCTCTCAAAATATTCCTCTCTTTCCCATAAAAGCCAAGTGAGGAACAGAGTAGTTGAAAAGAAGGCAGAAATACAGCAGTGGTAGTCCTGGAGGCAATTATCCCTGTGGTCTCATGCCGGAAGACTGTGCATAGCTTTTGACCCTTTGCCTGGCAAAAGCCTTGGAAAGTAGCAGACTGAGCAGCACTTACCATCAGGGAACTTGGTTTCCCAATAACTCAGAGTCAGAAGTTGCTAAGGGAAGTGTCAGTCATTTCTGTCCTTGAGGCCAGGAAAGCTCAAGGTTCTGAGGAAAAGAGAGCTTCTCCCAGGTACACTGGCAGGAAGCACTCCTAGTTCTATAGACCCTTTGCTTTTCATCACCTGTGTTGACTGGGGAAAGAAAAATTCATCTTGTCTAAGGCGACCCAATAGCTATAAAAATGATTATGAGCGAAGACAAATAGGACATTTTAGTATAATAGAATTGATTTCATGGGCAGATGAAAAAATCTGGGGACTTCCCTGGCCCAGATTTTAAGGAAATACAAATATATTACACAGAAGAATGTTTTTAGAATTAGAAACTATTTATGTATACCCAAATAAATCCATTTTGTGGGTGAGTTGAAGGAACCTATGATCACTGTTGAAAACTAAATTAAAAGCCTTTGAAGTTAAAGACCATAAATCATCTCAGAATTCAGAGTAAAGACAAGGAGATAACAATTATGAGGAAAAGATGAAAGATTAAGTTGATAAGTCCAGGAATCTAACATGTAAATAATTTAAAAAGGAAAGAAAAGAACAGAAAAAGGATATGTACTGCCTAAAAAGAGAGAGGGAAAAAAAACCCACCTCTGTGTTAAGGATAAATTGAACCTATAGACTCAAAGGAATAATCAAATTCCTGGTAGGAATGATGAATATGAAAGTGTCTAAACATATTCTGATAACATTTATTGACCCTAAAGATGCAAAAATCTTACAAAAGTCAACAGGAAGAGAAAAAGTTAGCGTCTGGCAATTGACTATTCATTTGCAACACTGGATGGTCTGAGTCATCTATAAACCATCTCCTGACCACTGACAGAAAAACCTGTGACTCCAGAAATTATAAACTGTCACAACAGGAGAATTCATATAGGCTCTCCTGGAGTAAACAGCCTTGAAACAGAAAAGACAGCATAGTCATGGATGAAATGTTTCAAGAAATGAAGTGTGGCATGAAAACAAACAAACAAAAAACCACCAGAAAAAAACCTGATCGATCTGAAAGAGAAACAAATAAAACTTTTAGAAATAGAAAGTGTTGATATAACTCAAAGTATGCAGTTTAAATATAGCACAGAATGAATGAACTGGAAGGTATTTCTTGAAATAATAAATTAGAATTCATCCCAGAGAGAGAAAGAGATGAAAAAAAAAATATGAGAAATCTTAGGATATAGGAAAGAAAGAATGAGAAGGTATAACCTATTTTTAGTGGACTTCAGAAAAAGAGGACAGAAAAAAGTGGAGTGAAGGAACTACTTGAAGAGATAATGTCTGAAAATTTTATAAAATAAAGTAACAAATCCATAGACTTTTAAGAAAGCAAAACATCTACCAATCTGGATAAACACTAAGAAATTTCTGCTTACTTAATTTGTGATGAAACTTCAGAAAACAAAAGATAAAGAGAAAACTTTTAAAAACCATTGGTGGAAAAAAACAGGTCACGCAAAGGTTAAAGATGAGTAAGCTAAGCATCCAACCTAAGAAGTTAGAAAAAGAACAGAAGAACTTTCCACTATAAGATGAATAAGTTATGAGGATTGAATGTATCACATAGTGAGAACAGTTGATAATACTGTATTGTAAAATTAAAATTTGCTGAGAGTAGAACTTAAATGTGTGTATATATATATAACAAAATATAAAATTTTCTTCTGATATAGATATGAAAATTATATATGCTACATATATAGAACATATAACATATATACATATAACATATATGTATGTATAACATATAACATATAACAGAATAAAATTTTTAAAAGGTGGAAGAAGGATATAAAAAGGTTATGGTAGAAAATAAAATACAGGGATGCCTGATGGCTTAGTTGGTTAAGCATCTGCCTTTGGCTCAGGTCATGATCCCAGGATCCTGGGATGGAGTCCCATATGGGGCTCTCCACTCAGTGGGGAGCTTGCTTCTCCCTCTGCCTGCTCTGCCTGTTCTGCCTGCTTCTCTCTCTCTGTCAAATAAATAAATAAAATCTTTAAAAAAAATCTAGAAAAATTAAAAAAAAAAGAAAGAAAATAAAATAGAAACCAAAGATGACATAAGAAATCTCAACCTAAATTTTGTTCTTTGGGAAAAAAAATTTAAAAAAAAATTTGTTAAATTTTAGAAAAAAATATTGGGCAAATGAAGTAAGATTAGGTGGATAAAATGGGCAGAAATTTAGTTTACTATAATTTTTAAAAAATAAATAAAAATTCTGAATATGTGAAATGAACTCTAGTTAAAATTTTTTTCCCCAAGGTTTATACTTGAGCTAGATGGATTTACAGACTGATTTTCATAAATTCTTAAGGAATAGAGTATTATAATCTTATACAAATGATTCTAAAAGAACAGGAAAAGAGAGAACTCCTAATTCATACATTGAATTCAATAGAAACTTGATGTCCACATCAGACAAAATTTTAAGCCTAACTCAATAGAGATGCAAAATTCCTAAGCAAAGTTAGTGAAATCTATAACAGAAGGGTACCTGGGTGGTTCACTTAAGCATCTGCCTTTGGCTTAGGTCATGATCCCAGGATTTTGGGATCCAGCTCCCTGTCTGGCTCCCTGCTTAGCAGGGAGTCTGCTTTTCCCTCTCCCTCTGCCCCTCCCCCTTCTTGTGCTCTCTCTCTCTCTATCAAATGAATAAATAAAATCTTTAAAAAAATTTATAACAGTAAAAGAACATATCATGAGAAATTGAATTTATCCTAGGAAGGCATAAGTGTCCAGAAATATCTTCTACCACATTAACATATCAAAAGAAAAAAGACTTGTGACCATATTAATACATGTATGAAAAAACTTTGATGAAATTCAACATCCACTTATGTTAAAAATTCTTATCAAAATAGTAAGACTTCCTTTATCTGACAAAAGACATTTGACATAAACCAAAAGCAAACATCTTGAATGGTAAAATATTTTTAAAAATTGTTTTAGGAATAATATAGGAATAATACAAGATTACTATTACTACTGTAATACAAGAAAATAAAAAATATATGAAGATTTAAAAGGAACAAATATGTAATTATTTTTTTTTTTTTTTTTAAAGATTTTATTTATTTATTTGACAGAGAGAGATCACAAGTAGGCAGAGAGGCAGGCAGAGAGAGAGAGGAGGAAGCAGGCTCCTTGCTGAGCAGAGAGCCTGATGCGGGACTCGATCCCAGGACCCTGAGATCATGACCTGAGCCGAAGGCAGCGGCTTAACCCACTGAGCCACCCAGGCGCCCCAAATATGTAATTATTCACAGATGTTCTATTATTTACATATAAAACTGAAAAGTTACATTTTCAAATTGTTAGAAGAAATAAGAGATTTCATTAACATATCTGAATATTATGTCAATGTATAAAAATTTATTGCATTTCTATATACCAGAAATTAAGTTGCTAAAATGAAATGCCCTTTGAAACTAACATAGAAATCACTTAGATTTAAGTCCAGCAAAAGATATGTGAATCCTGATGGAAAAAAAATGTAACTGTTTCTGTAAGATTGTCAAGAAAATAAATGGAGAAATGTGTTGTGGCTTAGGTTCAAACAATGTTGATTTTTCCCAAGTTGATCAGTTGAATACAATTCAAATAAAAATTTCAGTGGGGTTAAAATTTCAATAGAATATGCAAATGAAATTTGACAAAGCATTTCTAAAGATGGTTGTAGGAAATTGCCCTACTGATCACAAAACTTTTATAAAGATATGGTAGTTAGTTATATGTGGTATTGGACTTAATAGAGATAAGCTGACAAATCATATGGACACAATATATATGAAAAGTAGAACTGTAGAAGAGGGAAAATTGAATAGACAGTGTTGTGAAAATAGATTGGAAATGAGGAAAACTGAAATTAGATCTCATGTCATATTAAAAAATGGATTTCAGTAGATTAAGGAAGTAAATGTAAAAAGCAAAATGAAAACTTTGGAAAAAATGTAGGTTGAATCTATATGAACTTTGACTAGTAAAAATTAAGAAAAATAATAATTAGAAAGCAATAATAAGTAAATCACTTGACAGATTTTCCCTATATTAAATTTATGAACTCTGCTTATGAAAAGACATCACTAGAAAAAGTAAAAAGCAAGTTATAGAGTGGGAGATGATATTTGAACACTTTCTGATCAAAATTCAATAAAAATTATTCTATTCACAAGAGACCTGGAGAATAAGGGAACACATATTAAAAGAAAATTAAAAGAGCAGAAAAACAAAAATCAACAGATAAAAACTTCCCATAAAGAATTATTTGGTAAAAGAGGAAATTTACACCAAAACTGCAAAATATCTAAAACAGAAAAATAACAAAAAGATTACATATCTGAATCTTTGACACAGACATGGAATAAAATAACTATAACTAAATAATCGAGAAAAATGAAAGGAAAAAAATTAAGCACTCAACATAAGAATTTAGAAAAAAATAAAATTAACCTAAGGAAATCAAAGGAAGAAGCAAATAAAAATAAAAGCAGGAAATAATAAATAAAACAAAAATCATTAGAAATAATGAATAAGGGGCGCCTGGGTGGCTCAGTGGGTTAAGCCTCTGCCTTCGGCTCAGGTCGTGGTCCCAGGGTCCTGGGATTGAGCCCCGCATCGGGCTCTCTGCTGAGCAGGGAGCCTGCATCTCCCTCTTTCTCTGCCTGCCTCTCCGCCTACTTGTGATCTCTATCTGTTAAATAAATAAATAAATGAATAAATAAATAAAAAAGAAATAATGAATAAATCTTGTGCTGGTTCTTTGGGGAAAAAAACAATAACATCACAAACTTGTTAGCAAAATCAATCAAGGAAAAGAGAGGAATACATCAATAGAAAAAAAATAATAATGAGGAAATAATGAAAGTTAAAAAAGTTAAGCATGTAAAGAAATGGTTCTGTCCATATTTCTGATTTTAATTTGATGAAATATATTTTCCACAAGCATGTAAATTGCCCAAATTGTCCCTACAAGTATTGAAATAATAGAACTAAAATCTGTATTTTGTGCCACACACTGTTCTAAGAGTTTTACATACCTGGTTATTTTAATCTTCACAACAACCTGATGGAGGCACTATCAGAACTTTCTATCATTCCTATTCGCCACTGAAGTCATGGAGGCACAGAAGGACAAGAGATTTGCCTAAGGTCACAGCCTGTCAGGGATAGAACCAAGATTCTAAACCATGGGCTTCTGCACCAGAGTGCACACTTTGAGCCATTTACTTCATTGCCTTTAAGAAAACATAAGCCAAATGCCACAAAGGAAATGGGAATTGCTTGTCTCATTGTTACTTCCTGGAAAAAATAAAACAATAAAACAACAATAACAACAACAAAAACAAACAAACAAACAAATACCAGGCTGCAGAGAGGCAAGAGAATTCTACCTTGCTTGGAATGAGATCTCATCAGTATTATTTGACCAGTCCCCGAGGAGAGAAACAGAAAAAAAAAAAAAAATCCAATTTATTCTATGAAGCAAACATAGCCTCGTATTAATGCCCCTCAAATACAGCACATTAACGTAGATCAGGAAGCCAAGATCACATATGGATAACGGTATAAACATTCTAAGTAAACAGGACTCCAAGGAAACAGAATGGAGCAACACATTAACAGCATAATAAACTTCATTTTATTCCAGTTAGATGTCAAAGTTTCAGCACTTGGAAATCTGGTAATGTAATTCATCAAGTAATACATTAAAATGAAGCAATTTTACATACACAGAAATGCTGAAAATGAAGTAGACAAAGATTACTATATGTGATTAGAAAATTTTCTTAAATGATGTTCTGAAGCAGGAAATTGATTCATACACATTGACAGTCCATAGGCAATAACTTTAGTAATTGTGGTATTCCTGGCCATATTCCCCTCTAAACAATTGATAAAAAGGACAGAGAAATGAAGTTCAATATTGAGAAAAAGGAGAATAAGCACAAATGCGATTCTGCTACACACTCATGAGGATGCCTGTAATTAAGCAGACCAACAATACAAAATCTTGGCAAAGATGTGGTGCAATTAGAACTGTAGAGCAATTTGGAGTGTAAATTGGGACAATCCCTGGGGAAACTAAATTTGCAATAATATTCCTAATAAGTATTTGTATAACCCTGGACCCAGAAATTTTATGTATACCTACATGTGTGTTATATAAATGCATTCAAGAGAGACAAATACCCAAATCCACTCAAAGATTTGTGTATAAAATATGTTTTGAAATTCTCTGTACAATATGTAACAGCTTATTTATAACAGTCCCAAATTGGAAAAAACCCAAATCCCTATCAGTAATACAATGGATAGATATGATATGCTCTATTTACACAATGAAGAACCACACAGCTACAAAGTAGCTACAAACCACTGCTACCTGCCACAAACAGCATGAACCTCACTACTATAATATTGGGCAAAGAAAACTAGACAAGAGTGCATAATCTATGATTCCGGTTATATGAAGTTGAAGAACAAACAAAACTGATGTCTGCTTGTATGGTGGTTGCTGTCTGGGTGTGGGTGAAGAGTAGGTTTTGGCTGGGAAAAGACCCAAGGGAAGCTTCTGGGATGCTAGAAATCTTTATCTTGATCTCAGTGACATTTACAAGGGTATATGCGTAGAGGCTCATTAATCATTTGTCAAGCTGTACACTCAAAATTTGGGCCCTTTATAGATCCTTCATCACAACAAGATATTGAAAAATAAAATAAAAAATAAAATATAGAGGCAAAATTTGTGGGTTTTGAATATAATATAAGGAAATATTTCTGTTATACAAATAGCATGGATGAAATTAACAGATAGATCACAGGCTTGGAGATGATTCTGAAGCAACATACAACTAAACTGTTCTTAATAACTTATAAGAAATCTTAAATTCATAAGACATTCTTTTAGTTTAGACATAATAAGAGAGGAAAATCTCTAATTAGCCAAGAAAAGATGTACTAGATAATTACATTCACAGAAAGAAACACAAATACCTAAAAAGTAAAGATTATTCAATCTCAATAGTGAGGAAAATTATTATTAAATTAAAAAGCAGTAATGACATGCAAATATTTTGCCATCAAAATTAAGGTCAGGTATCAGTGTGGAAAATGAAATCTCTTCCTGCTTCTGAAATATAAGTAGGTTTAAGCATTCTGCGCAGCAATCTGTTGTGGATTTGTGTATGTAAGTGTGTTACCACTCATTAACTCTTTCTCCAGATGTACTTCTGAGAAAAAAACAGTGTACATACCCGTGAAGCACTTTCCCGGCGTTGCTGGTAAAATCAGAGTGGGGAGCAATGTCAGTGACCAGCAGCAGGGACAGGGAAAGTAAGATGTGGTGCCATAAAGGATGGAATACTTTGCCACAGTGAAAAGAAAAAAAAAACTTCTCTACCTATAAGAAGCAGGATGGAGGAGTCAGAAATAATTTTAGTGAAAAATTTAAAGTAACACAAAGGGTTGAATAACCCCAAATCATTGTAAAAAACTGCAGTCACATAAAGTATGGTGACATGATGGGTTGGGGGAAGTTGAGATAATATTAGGGATGGTATACAAGGGGATAGAAGGAAGGAAAATTAAAGCACTTGGAAATATATTTTAAAAAGAAAAATACAAGAAGCAAGCATTACAGCATGCCACAAGCTGATGGCTCCAATTCCATGCACCTCAAGTCCAAAAGAATAAAAGAACCTTCCAGAAAACACAACAAAATAACTTAAACCATTTTCTATTTCCTTCAAATTGCAATTCATGCAAGTAAATCATGTCAAAATGACCAAATTGGAGAAGGCAAGAATAGATTTGTAATATTCTTTGTTGCTAGAACTTGTTGAAGTTCAATCTATGCTTACCTTATGTAATATTCTCCTACTTTTTTTTTTTTTAAGATTTATTTTATTTTAGAGAGAGAGAAGAGAGAAGAAACGAGTTGGGGGAGGGGTCAAGGAAGAGGAGAGTGAATCTCAAGCAGATGCCCTGGTGAGCATGGGACCACAACTTAGGGCTTGATATCAAGATCCTGAGATCAAGACCTGAGCCAAAACCAAGAGTCAGACGCTCCTCTCTGAGACACCCAGGTTTTCAATTAAAATTAAAATATCATTAAATCTGTTACAGTTTGAAAGATAATGCAAAGGTGCCTGGGTGGCTCAGTCAGTTCAACTCAGGTCATGATCTCGGGGTGCATGGATCAAGCCCCACCTGGATGTGGAGCTCCTTGCTCAGCAGGGAGCCTGCATTTCCCTCTCTGCCGCTCCTCATGCACTCTCTCTCTCTCTCTATTTCTCTCTCTCTCAGATAAATAAATTCTTAAAAAAAATGATAATGCCATTTTCTGATTTCTAAAGATCTAGGTGTCAGAAAGGTTAAGCAGATTTATTTTTACTAATTTCAGTATGTCAGTTTAGCTACGATAATGTAATTATATTCTTTTTTTTGGCAATTAATATTCTTTATTAGAAATCTACAGTAATAGTCCTATTAGCTAGTCAAATTTTGTATAAGACAATAAACCGAGAGTATGCTTGAATAATAATCTTCAGAATGGTGTTAATTTAAGTAATTTATGATTTCCTCACTGTAGAACTTTTCTATATCATTACAAGAGAATAGGGAAATTGTGTTGCTAAGTAATGTACCCACTTAAGCTCTAATTTAAAGTATGATCAATTCTGGAAATTCTACGTGTTTCACCTGAAAAAAACCCACAATTTTGTTGATAGAATTAATATCACATCAAAGCACTGAGAAATTTAAAAGAACTGTACAAATTTCAGCTATAATCATCACAGTTTTTATCCTATATTCTAACATGTTAAATTTACAGGCAAACTAGTTCTAAGCTCATTTTGTGAAGTGAGAAAAAGCCAGAGTCATGATGAATTGCAAAAGGCCATTATCTTAGTGCAAATCTGCAGGTGTTTCTTATCTGTAGATAACAGGTCACACACTGTAGATAGTTAATATCAACACAAGGTATCCATTCTTTGCCACTGTGCCATTTTTGTTTCACCTTGAGAAAAATCAACGTCCATCTCTAATGCTTGGAGCGGCAACTATGGAGCAAATTCCCTGGTTTCAAATCCTAACCCCCCTCTTAGCACTCTGTCGCTGTGCATAAGACATTTGATCTTTCTGTGCCCCAGTTTTCTCTTGTGTTAAATTGAGCAAATGTCATTATGACCTCCTATTTGGGTCTAGTTAATTAGTGCCCAGAATATTGTGAAAAGAGGCAGAGAGCTCAGCAATATGGAGCTTAGCCAAACACATCTCCCTGCTAGGTGCCTTCACTGTAGTAAGGAACTCCCCTAGAGCTCCTCAGAGCAAGACTGTGATACACCCAAGTTTTCTGCAGGAGATGGGCAGTAAGGACTTCACTGCCACACACTGGTGTGTCAACCGCCTTGACAACTTCAGCTGTCAGCTTCAGAGTATGCTGCTGCCCATCAGGACAAGGGTTTGTATGTTGTGAGGAGGAGTGGTGTCTCTGGCACGTAGGAGTTCTTGCGTCCTGTCCCAGGTTGATGTACGGAGGTAGGCAGGGGCTCTTGGTGGGTGCACTTGCCCCAATCTCTGAATTTCTGTTTTTACATATAT
This sequence comes from Mustela nigripes, assembly GCF_022355385.1. Taxonomy (NCBI): domain Eukaryota; kingdom Metazoa; phylum Chordata; class Mammalia; order Carnivora; family Mustelidae; genus Mustela; species Mustela nigripes. The sequence goes on along the minus strand of NC_081561.1, from coordinate 137,038,909 downwards.
CAGATACTTTTACCCTTTTGTGCTTGATATATCTCTTTTGTGATGTTTATGCTAGCTACAGAATATTGTTCTAATAATGCATGGACATTTTACAAATTAAACCTACATCAGTAATTTGAAATAGCTGAGTTGACAATGTTGAATTGGGCTTCAGAATTCATTGTCATTTCCATAAACAATTTAAAAAAAAATTAATTTGACAGTTAAAGAAAATGAAGAGCTGTTGGAATCTTCAAATGTAATTTCCAAAAAAGGTAATTTTATTTTTTTTCAGCAAACTAATGTGAATAAAGTTTTATTGATAATCACATAAAAAACTTGACTATATCATCATGTAAAAAAGCCTTGACCAGGAGCTTCATCTTGCCATTTCAAGTACAAGACCTGATATTAAAAAAAGACATGTTTACAGAAACAGTTCAAGTTTTTCAGTTACATTTTTGAAAAGCTGTAATTTGAATATTTTGTAGAAATTCATCACACAATACATAATTAAAGATATTTTTTCTAATTATAAACTAATATAAACTATATACAACTAATTATAAACTAATATAAAAAAGAAACAATTATTTTTTTCACCCAAAACCATATAGATGTCACTAGTTTGACCAAGTCTTTGGTAGTCACCCATTTTACCACAGAAATATTATTTTTCTTGTGTACCAAAGTGTGGATAATTTGGGGAAGTACTTCACTAAAGTGTAATTTAAACTCAAACTGGAAGGAAAAGAAAAATTAGACTTGTATTATTGATAAGGGGAAATGTCCAGACACGGTAGACATTAGTTCTCACCAATATTCCTGGGCATTTGATAGAGTGCACTTCCAATCTTTTTCAAGGCTAGGTATGAACAATTGACTAGAGCTGACATGTTGTCATGTGAACAAAAATAAGGTGTATCATTTCTGATGTGAACTTTTTTCTTTCTTTTTTCCTGCTGTGGCAACTAGCAGCACTTGAAATGGTAGAGCTATGTGGAGTAAAGTAGCCGTCCTTGAATCCAATGAGCTGAAGCAAATCTTAACATTTATGTGTGAGTTCGCTGATCATTGAAGATTATGTGTTCCTTTAGCATAAGCCTAGCTTGTCCTGCCCAACTCACCAAAATATTAAAAAATATTAAAGAATAGACTGAAAAATGAATGGGGCTTATTTATTTATTTAGAATTATTCGATTCAATTCAATAATTCAATTCAATATTCAATTCAGTAGTTCTTTATTAAGAATTATTCAAAGAAAATAAAAAGAGATAGATGGTCTAGTAAAACTACAGGCAAGCGTCTTCGACAGAAAAAAGGATACACAGTGCTCAATAAATATAGAATAAGGTGATTACAGAAATGTAAATTAAAACATAATGACATATATATCAGAATGGCGGAATTCAACACACTGACAGTACTAAATTCAGTATGTTCATAAATACACAGAACAATGGAAATGCTGACAGAAATGTGAATGGGAATAACCACTTTGCAAAACTGTGGCATTGTCTACTAAATTTGAATGTACATTGTCCAATGACTCAGCTATTTCTCTGCTAGGATTTCAACAACCAGAAATCCATGTAAAAGGGCCAAAACCTGAACACCAAAGTAGAATAGATAGTTAAATGGTGCGGTATATTCATATAGTGGTAACCATTCATTCATAAAGAAAAACAAATGAGAGAAGACATAATTCTGCAGGTAAATATCATAAACATAATATTGACTCGAAGAAGCCATATCTCAAAGAAGAGGTACCGTATTTTCCCTTTGCATACGTTTTAAAAGCCTGCAAAAGCAGCCATCATATTAAAAGTTAGGATCATGTTATATGTGGGGAGAAGAGGGGCATAGTGACTGTGAGATAATTTTGGGGGGTTTGGGGTAAGATATTACATCTTCCCTGGAGTGGTGGTTGCCAGGGTGTTCACCTTGTGATAATTCACTGAGATAAATGTTTGTTCTGCCTATGTTTCCTGTGTGTGTGTTATACTTAAATAAAAAGAGTTAAAGGGAATATTATTAAGGCAAAAATCTCTTTCTGATAAATATATGTGTAGACAAACAACATAGTCTGGAAGTATGTATTTCAAAAATCTCATTTTTAATTTTCTTAAACTATTATATCCCTTTTTATTGTTTTCAGAAGCATTAAATTTAATGGACTATGTTCATAATACTGTTTTAAAAATCTCTACATTTCTGTTTAATGACTGGTTACTGATTTTTTTTAAACTTTTACTGTACCATTACTAATTTTATTTCAACTTTATCTATTTATTTACTTAAATATTTTATTTATTTATTTCATAGACAGCAATCACAAGTAGGCAGAGAGGCAGGCAGAGAGAGAGGAGGAAGCCGGCTCCCTGCTGAGCAGAAAGCCCGATGCAGGGCTTGATCCCAGGACCCTGAGATCATGACCTGAGCCGAAGGCAGAGGCTTGAACCCACTGAGCCACCCGAGCGCCCCTCAACTTTATTTAATAAAAAAAATATATTTGTCTGGAAAACTAAACCACCGTTTTTGTTAGTTTCTAGAACCTAGATGTCTATCAACAGATGAATGGATAAAAAAGATGTGGTATATATATACACAATGGAATACTATGCAGCCTTCAAAAGAAATGAAATCTTGCCATTTGTGATGACATGGATGGAGCTAGAGGGTATCATGCTTAGCGAAATAACTCAGTCGGGGAAAGACAACTATCATATGATCTCCCTGATATGAGGAAGTGGAGATGCAACATGGGGGTTTAAGGGGGTAGGAGAAGAATGAATGAAACAAGATGGGATTGGGAGGGAGACAAACCATAAGTGACTCTTAATCTCACAAAACAAACTGAGGGTTTGCTGGGGGGAGGGGGTTCGGGAGAAGGGGGGGGGGTTGGGGGGGGGGGGGTGGGGTTATGGACATTGGGGAGGGTATGTGCTATGGTGAGTGCTGTGAACTGTGTAAACCTGGCAATTCATAGACCTCGACCCCTGGGGATAAAAATACATTATATGTTTATAAAAAATAAAAATAAATAAAAATAAAATAAAATAAGGAAATTACCTTCTGAGCTATTAAGAGTAAACAAACTTCTAAAATATGAAATCTCTTTGATAACTTGAACCCTTTGTTTTTAAGAAAGTGTTTATGTGAATATATCCCACAGTTTGTGCCACAGGAAGGCAGTTTGGGTGCAGACAAGGGCACATAAATGCATATTTTATTGTCATTTCTCAAAGTAATCTCTCTGACCCACACGGAGCTTGAACTCACGACACTGACATCAGGAGTCGCACGCTCTACTTACTGAGCCAGCAAGGCGCCCCCATTTATGCATATTTTAAATTTTGTTTCTCTTTGTATATTACATAGTTTGTGTATACCTGGTAGTTTTTTTTTTTTTTTAATTGTCTTAGGATAAATTTTGTCGTAGAAGGTTATAACTAAAGTAGTATTTTCTAAAATGTGTTTTGTGGAGATTAAACCTGAGAGACACACACACACACACACACATCTTGTTTTCAAATATATCTCGAAGTAGGGTACACTCTACCTTCCTTAGGAAGTGAACGAGGCATATGGATATATTTCAGATTTCAAGCAGGCTTGCAAAAAATGAGGCTTCTTCATTAACAGGAACACATTCCTCCTTAAGTTTATTTGAAGTTGTCCAACATTCCCACCCCATGAAATCCTGGTTTACCTCTAAGTCGTAACTGACTGCCCGACATTCTCAATGCATGCTGCACTTTTTCATTCTCTGACTGAGAGACATCTATCTGCATAATTCCTTGACATAAATTTGAATAAAAAGGGAAAATTATTTGTGCCTTTTACCTTTCCTTCCCTCAAATACCTTTGTTTTCTTCAGTTTTAATCTTACTGGTAAAATTAGGATGCAGTGTGAGGCCAACAATTGCATATGTTGTTTTATCTCATTTGCTTCAACAGCGAAGGGATCACATCACCTCTCTGGTCATGTACTTCACCCACTGTCTCTCCTTGCCGGCAGCACTCACCCTACAGCCCACACAGCCTTTCTCAGGGGTGATCTATTATCTAAAAGGGGGCTTCCCTCCTCTCTTCTAACCCATTACAATTTCCATTTTCTGAGTGTAGTTGTTTGGAGAAAGTCATTTTCACAATTCCACACAGTGAGAGATAGCATAGCCTAATGCATTTCTCTCTCTTTGGATTGGAGATTTTTTTTTTTTTTCTTGCAAACAATGAGACTAAGTATAGAATTAGAGCCGATAAAGTAATCAAGTGCATTTCATACAGAAAGAACATGGGGACTTATCATGTAGGAGGGGTAACCTCCAATCTTGTGTAATTTCTGGGCCAGCTCCCTTGGGTCCCGGAGGCATTGGCTTGGACAACAGGACCCAATTCCACCAGGCAGATTTCTATTTGTACTTGTACTCCCTACAAGGGTGGGAAACTATGACCCAGAGCTCATCTTGGGGCAGCCCATGAGATAAGGATGATCTTTACACGTTTAAATAGAAAAAATATCAAAAGAATATGTAGTGGCACATTAGAAATTATATGAAATTTAGCTTTCAGTGTCCACCATAAAATGGATGAGAACATGCCACTGTCGTTTGTTTACTCAGCATCTTGGGTTGCTTTCAGACCACAGAGTTGAGCAGTTATGACTTGACTCCACATAGCTTGTCAAGTATAAGGTGTTTACAGTCTGGTTCTTCATACACAGAATTTGCCTAGCCTAACCTGGAAGACAGAAAAACGCCCACACAGAACTGCAACAGCAAGTTACCACTTGCTGATCTCAAATAACACTATGTGTCTCTATGTTCACAATAACAAATATATAGATCCTTCAGGAAACAGTTTTTTTCTTAATTTGCTTTTTATTTTTTTTAAGATTTTATTTATCTATTTGACAGAGAGATCACAAGTAGGCAGAGCAGCATGTAGAGAGAGGGGGATGCAGGCTTCCCCGCTGAGCAGAGAGCCCAGTGCGGGGCTTGATCCCAGGACCCTGAGATCGTGACCTGAGCTGAAGGCAGAAGCTTAACCCACTGAGCCACCCAAGCTCCCCCTTAATTTGCTTTTTGAAGTCTTAAGACTTAATATTTTAAATTGCCGAAGTAATACTTTATACAAAAAAATCAAATAATTAAGAGATTCTTTCAGAAAACTTTATACAAAAAAAATCAAAGAATTAAGAGATTGTTTCAGAAAAAATTAAAATCATTTTACCAAACCTGTAAAATCTCTATCAGAAATAAGCTCTGTTAATAATTGATGTACATATTCCACAAGTTGCTCTATGACTAAACAAGCAGAAACAAGCATGTATAGAATAAGATAGAATAAGGGTATTGTATTGCATCTGTGTTTAAAGAACTATCCACAACATATACATCTGCCCCTGAATGAGCAGCCCCTGATAGATTTTATACAACTCATTGTTTTTAGTAGTTCCTTGTAGCTTCTCACTGGATATATTATAGTTTATGTAGCCATCCACTTGTGGACACATGTGCATTTGGCTTGCAGTATTAAAACCCATCTATAGCAGACGAAGTTATATACGAATCCTCACATAATGGAGACTGACTTCTGTAAGACAGAATCCAATGCTGGATTGCTGTGCCAAAAGATTTATGTAATTAAAAAATCCAGTTTCCCTCCTACTAATATAAAAAAGATAAACACTCTTTTAAGAACGCTAAAAGAAGTTTAAATATATTTTATGACATCTTGTTTTTTAAGAAAGACTCAGTATTGTAGAGAGGTCAAATCTCCCTATCTTTATTGATTTATAAACGCAGTGTCCCTCTTTGATTTATGTAACATTATTTGCTGTGAATTCAACATTATTTTTGCTGCTATTTTTATTATTTATTTTAATGTTTGAAACTTTTTATTTCAGAGAACAAACCCATTTTTATTTCTTATATATGTTTAATTATTACCTAACTACCAAACATTCAACCCTATTATTATTGTTGAAATTTCAATGTTCTTTTTGTTGTTACTTGCTTGAGTTAACATTTTATGCTTTTACCTATAATCTGAGACACTGGGTTTTAATTATGTCATTTGTACAAAATGCATAGCTTGTTTTAGTTTATGCAATCAAGTATGGATATTTGTTTCAAAAGGTGAGTTTATCCTCCATTTCAAATTCCTGATAAAACTGGGATAATTAGTATTAGGTTTTAAATATCATCTTATTTGCTGTTCAGAATGTTTCCTATACGTTTTTTTTGCTGTTGTTGAATTTCCTTTTTTCTATTTTGTTTTCTGTGTGGCAAGCAGAGTGACTGTGTGAGTTCATATGTGACTATGTTTTTAAGGTTCATTGTCTGTTTTTACTCCTCTATTGGATATCTTTGTATCTATAGCACCTAACCCTTGATCTTTTTGTATAACCACTGTAGGTGCATCTATTATTGTTCTATTTTGAAAGATGAGAAAATCGACACAATTGTACTTCTGCCCTCTTCAACAGATTTTATTTCTTCCATTTTAATAAATTTATCTCATTGGTTTACACAGTTCATCTTTTAATTATCCATTACAGGAACTGACTGTTGAACTTCCTTTAAGAAATATGAGGAAATTACATACATTGTCAATTTATTTTCTGTTACTATCTCACAGTTTTTATTTATTAAAGTTTTATTTTAGTTTCTCCCAATATAGCTTTTATCTTCTGTGATCATATATCCTATGGTTGCTTAGCTTTAGTCCTTATTATTAGAATATAGTTAATAATTATAAACTATCAGACTTGACTATGACATGTTTTCCCGCATTCTATTGTGGAGTTCTGTTGTTGTTGTTGTTGTTGTTTAGTAGCATATAATGTATTATATTTTTCAGGGGTACAGGTCTGTGTATCATCAGGCTTACACAATTCACAGCACTCACCATAGCACAGACTCTCCCCAGTGTCCATCACCCGGCCACCCCATCCCTCCCACCCCACTCCCCTCCAGCTGTTTTTAAGAATGACTCAATTTATTCAAAAATGACTTCCTATGGTTCTTTCATCTTTTTTTTTTTTTTTTGGATTGTATATGATCCTAGCAGAGCAGTCTTAGTCACACTTTCCCTAACACTTTGTTACTCCATCTTAGTAGTTCTGAACTAGAGGACAAATTTGGCCCCAGCCTCCACCGCAGGGGTTGTCTTGGTCTGTTCAGCCTGCTGTAACAGCATATCTTAAATTGGATAGCTTCATGGCAACAGTTCTCAAGCTCAGTTCTGAAGGCTGGGGAGTATAAGGTCACGACAGAGACAGATTTAGTGCCTGAGGAGGACCTGTTTTCTGGTACACAGAAGGCACTTTCTCACTGTCTTCACTTGTGGAAGGGGCAAGAGAATTTTTTTTGGCTTCTTTTATAAAGGCATTAATCCTCATCATGAGGGCTCCAACCTAATGGCCTGATCACCTCCTAATACCAACACCTTGGAGGTTAGGACTGATCCCATGCATTTTGGAAGGACACAAACATTCAGATCATGGCAAAGACATAAGGCATCAGCCATCATTTTTGGGTAGAGTCCAGTGTACTGTGGAATCTGGTAGGTGCAGGCATGGTGTGGCTCTCCCATAACAAATACCTAACCTGGAATATCAGTAATGCTGAGGTTGAGCAACCTGTGCCTTATGGTTTCCAGAACTGAATGCATCTGGGCAGAAATGAAGAGCCAGCCTGATTCTTATAATCTCATTATAACAACCACTTGATATTTTTGCTCAGATACCCAAAGAATTCATTTTTTCAGTCTTGAGATTTCAGTATTAAATGATCTGCATCAATTTTTACCCAGTGTTGTTTTTCTGCTCTCCAAATTAGCCCTAGTTTTAAGGAGAGGCTCTTTTTTTGAAGTCTCACAGAAAAGCTAGGTGTTCAGTGTGGATGGTCAAGGCTATAATCTTTGCCCGCACTATGCAATCTCCTGAATCCCATTCAGCTGACAACCTCTAGGATTGGCTCTTTACCTGCCTTGCTGTCTTGCCTTTGGTATGAACAGCTTAGTCTGTGGCCAAAACTGTAAATATGAATATTTCTTAATCAGCTCTTCTGAGAAGTTCCTACCCTAATTCCAGTCACCCCAGCCTCCTTGGAAGCTGATTTCTGTTTCTTCCCCTCTGTGAGGCTGATCCTTCCTACTTGGACTCTACTTCCCTGGGCTACAGCTGGACACTTGCCCTCACCCAGGCAGCCAAGATGAAAGTTGAGACCATTTCATGTGCTTCCTTTCTCTCAAGCATCACAGGCCTTCAATGTCTGCTGTTCAGAAAATGGTTGAAAATGGTTGCTTTAGGAAGTTTGGTTTTGGAGGGTGTTGGGTAAGTTACTCTCTATGGCCAGAACTAGAAGTAGGTTTTACACTTGAAATTTTGTCCTCCACTTCTGTCATGGAAATCTCTTGTATTTTAATTTTATAAAAATAATTTCACATTTTTGAATTTGTCTCTATGTTGATAGGTTGATTGTAAGCACCAATCACAGGAGAAATAAGTTAATTTCAAGAAGTACAAGACATGGAAAATTCAAAAATGATTTAAAGAATGGATATTAAAGATATAGAGAGAATCTGCATCCCAGAAAAATAATATAAATTCATTTTTGCTACATGCAGAACACTCCCTAAGAAAATCAATCAAATACTAGGTCTCAAAGGAAGCCTTAGTGTATTACAGAACACTCATAGCATTCATAATGTTTTCTGTTACAATGCAATAAATTTAGAAATCAATAGCATTAGATTAGCATAAGAAATCCCAGTTGTCCAAAACCTAGTAAGTTACTTCTGAATAACCTCCATTTCTTTCTGTGATTGTTGCTTTATATATGACATTGCACCTCTTTGGTTACTATTTAAAGGTTACCTTTTAAATTAAATTTACCCTTTACAATGGTAAAACAACACCTTTTTCATTAGATAAGATGTATCATCTTCAAGTCTATAAGAAAAATTTTAATAATATTCATTTGCTTTGACCAGTTTTCAAACATGACATTAGCAGTGAGATACAAACAGTAATTTTTTCAGTTGAAGTGGGGAGGAAAACCCAGCCCAGTGAATGTTTGTGATAGGAGACATACGTGAATGCATATTTTCTTTTTCTTTTTTTTTTTTTTTCTTAAGGATCTTATTTATTTATTTGACACAGAGAGACACAGCAAGAGAAGGAACACAAGCAAGGGGAGTGGGAGAGGAAGAAGCAGGCTTCCCGCTGAGCAGGGAGCCTGATGCGAGGCTCTATCCTAGGGTCAGGACCTGAGCCGAAGGCAGCCACTTAACGACTGAGCCACCCAGACCAATATATTTAAGGAAAAATGCATCACCTTCCCAAATAGAACATGAAAAAGTCTTATAGAGTGAATGCATATTTTCTATAGTGCAAGTAGTTTGTATATTTTTACAAAAATAATTAAAAAATAAAAGACATCTGTTAATTTTAAAATATTAGAATGGATTAGTCCAATGATTATTAAGTTATTGAAACTGCTGATCATTTTATTGAGCTTTTAGGTGCTATAGGAACCAGGTAATTATTGGAACTGTATTGGCGATATCATAATTGTCATTCTGGATATGTTGAGCTTGATCTTTCTGTGGTTTAGCAATTTCTTTTCTCTGTAGTTTTCCTGAATGCATCACTAGAGACCTCGTGATGTCTGTGAGAGATATTTACATTGTTTATTTGTTGATATCTGTTTTTGGACAGATTGGATATTTGTGAATATCTTTATCTTTATATATCTTAACAATCAAGTCTCTTTATTTCCTGAGTGTAATTAATGAGATATAAATAAATATCTAAATAGTAGCATCAGATATAAAAGGGATATGTTGATATTCAGTTATATCAGATCCTGGATTTCAGACAACGAGGAGGGAAGTTTTGAATAGTAAAACACTTACCAACATTTGTCCAAAATTATTTAGTTCCAAAGTTTGGACAGCAAGATTCTAGTTGCCAGCAATAATGATATATAATTGTTTTACCCAATGCTGAACAATATAAGATGTTTCAGTATAGTTATGACAAAAGTTGAAACACAGAGAATTAAATTTCAGAGAAATGTCAGTGATTTATTTTATTAACCAGTTTCTGCTGTAGGAAAACCTACATGTCAGGATTTACAGTGAAATTAAGTTGACAAAGCATTTAAGGAAAGCCAAGTCTCATGGGTAAAAGAGGCACAGTTCCTAAGAATACATGGAATTCTAATTCGCAGTTTCTTTTCAGTGTTACCCGCTTCAGAATGAATAAAAATCCCTGACTGCAGAAACATCTCTACCAACTTACAATTATTGCTCTTACCCATTTTATGTATTGAATTAGAGCCTTAAAATAGCTTGCTCTATCTACCTATCTATTATCTACCTATCATCTATCTATTATCTGTCTATCATCTATTTTTGAGGAGGAGAAAGTATCACTTGCTAAGGAAACACAACCCATAAACCCTTTACCTCAGCAAAACTTCAGATAAGACAGTTGTGAAATTATCTGGTATAAATATAAATAATCTCTATATTTAGGGTAATATTTATAAAGTAAAACTTTTAAAAGGAAAATAAAATAGGGGCATTATAGAGCTCTGAATTACATAATTATAAAAAGAAGCTTAATTTATCTAGTTACTTATATATAGTATCAGAATTTGTACTTAATTTGTTTCTGCTAGTTAATGACCTCTTAGAAATAAAGTTAATAGATTTATAGGAAACAAACTGAGGATTGCTGGAAGGGAGGTGGGGGATGGGGTAATTGGGTGATGGGCATTAAGGAGGGCTTGTGATGTGATAAGCCTGGTTATTCACAGCTGATGAATTACTGAACTCTACATCTGAAACTAATGATGTACTATGTGTTGGCTAATTGAATTTAGAAAATAAGAAAAAATAAATAAAGCAAATAGATTTAAAAAATTAAAAACACATTAATGAGTATAAAAATAAAATTTATTTTTTATATTAACATGGATCTTGCTAATTTAGGTTTAAGTTCTCTCAAACTAAGTTGGTTTGCATTCTTTCCCTCTACTCATAATCTGGCTTACTCTATTTATCATTCATTGTTTTCATGACATAAAGTACACAGTAGTAGATTCTAAAGTACTAGAGTTAAAATTAAGAATACTTTAAGCAGGTGCCTGGGTGGCTCAGTGGGTTAAACCTCTGCCTTCTGCTCAGGTCATGATCCCAGGGTCCTGGGATCGAGCCCTGCATCAACCTCTCTGCTCAGCAGGGAACCTGCTTCCCCCGCTCTCTGCCTACTTGTGATCTCTATTAAATAAATAAAAATATTTTTTTAAAAAGAATGCTTTAAGCTTTACTGTGTACACAAAGTGACTTTGAATAAATGTAGAATATACCATGAATATATGGCACTGCTATATTTTCTAGTTTATCTGAGGGAGGTAATATTATATTATTATTAACATTATAACATAATTAGCACATTTATCTGAATGTCCTTTAGAAGTGACTCAGTAATATTCAGAAAAAAATGCCATATAACAAAATATGGCATATAACTAGAGCTGCTGGATAAATTATAGGATGCCAAATATTTATACAATATATATTATATATAATAATATAGTATAATTAATATAATAGACTAACTATGGAACCCAGTCAAGCCAATATGCAGAGCCAGCTAACCAAGTTGCTTTAAATTATATTATTACTTTAGACACATTAGGAAAGGTTTTTATGTATTTATTATAAAAAGTTAGAAAATAAGTAAAACAAAGGAAAAAAACCCTATAATACCACGACCAGAGGTAACTATTGTTATCATTTTGATGTATTTTTAAAAGTGCATTGTGATATAATCATCTTTTATTCACTTAACATATTTTGTAAACATATTTATAAGTTGCTAAAGTTACTTCTGTATTATGGTATTAAAGAACTACATCCATTATACAGATATTTCATCATTATTTTCATCAATATTTATTATACATAGGTTTTTGCATAAAATACTTATGATTTTATTAGAGCAAGTTTCAAGAGATAAATAGGAAAATTTTAAGACTTTGTGAAACTAATTCTAAATCATCTATAATACTAATTCTTGTGTCTTTCCTTTTAATTATATATATAATGTTTATCTTACAGTAAAAATATGGTAAAAGCTTATATTTATTATAGTCATTATTATTTCATATACATAGTACAGTACTAAATACTATTGAAAAAACATTAAACACAACTCCTTGAAGTTAGAGACCATATATGACTCATCTCTGGGACCTAAGTGCTTAGCCAAAGTCTGGGGTATGATGGGTTTACACTTCTGTTTAATGAATGATTGAACATGAATGAATACTTACATTTGGGAAAATAATTTGAGTTCAGGATTTCTAAATAATTGTTGTCTCTCTCTATATTTGATATAAAAATTAATACAGAATAAAATTATCAAGAACATTTATCAAATTATCTGAGATAGTTTCATTTTTTTCTTAATTGAATTCATAGGGAGGAATATAATCAGTATTGAAAATTATCTTCTGCTGTTTTCTCCTAATGAAGACAAAGAAGAAATGGACATGACATAAGACATCAGGATGTCATATGTTGGCAAAAACAATCACCAGCTGTTTTGAATCAGTTGCAGTTCACTATCATACTGAGAAGACACAGAAGTCACTTCCTAAGCTCTTCTCTGTTAACAATTTTAGCCAAATCCATAATTGGGAGAGGATCCTGTTTCTAATTAATGTCTGATGCAAATTTGGGGAAATTATTAAGTGACAAATACAAATTAGCAGTAGGTATTTTTTAAGAATACAACTTGTTTTATATTTCCCTTTACCAAAGTAACATTGAAGAAATTATAGATAAACAAAGATGACAGAATCTTTCCTAATACATTGCTTCATCTTTCAAACTTTTTTGCTAATATGTTTATATAAATGGGATAAAAATATCATTTTGTGGGGTCTCTGGGAGGCTCAGTCCGTTAAGCATCTGACTTGGATTCCGCTCAGGTGGTGATCTCATGGCTTATGAGACAGAGCCATGATGGTCTGTGAGATAGAGCTTTGGGGCTCCGTGCTCAGCAGGGAGTCTGCTTAAAGATTCTCTCTTTCCCTCTGTCACTCCCCTACTCATGTGCGCTTTCACTTTTACTCTCTTCTCTCTCTAAAATAAATAAATAAATCTTTTAAGAAATATCATTTTGTATCTCTAACTGGATTTTATAAAAGAATTATATTAAGATAATTTTCAAAGTTAAAATTTCTTTTTCTCTCTAAGTAATAGAGATGCCAGAGACATAATACAAAAATCAGTGTATTTTTATTGGAAAATATAATGAATGAATAATTGTTAATGAATTTAATACTTATGTAAACAATACATGTTCTTTTATCATAGATAATTGGAACACAAGAATACATTGTTCAAACATTGTGTTTCTTTTCTCTTACCTCTAGGGAAGATGGATGGGTAGAGAAGCTGGAATCGTTCGTTTTTTTTTTTTTTTTTTTTTAAAGATTGGTTAATTGATTGATTTAGAGAGCACCTTGGGGAGGGGCAAAAGGGGAGAGATAGAGAGGCTTAAGCAGACTCTGCTCTGATCTTGAAATCCTCAAACCCCCAGATCTAGGACCCAGAGATCATGCAGCAGAAAACAAGAGTCGGTTGCTTAACCGACTGTGCCCCCCAACCCTGCCCCCAGGTACAACATGAAGTGGGAATGCTTTCTGCACGGAAGGAAGAGAGAGCCTGAATCTAAACAGCAGCATGAAACAGAAAGTGATGATGTTTACCCCCAAGAAGTGTACAGCTATGTAAAGAGACCAGTGTCATGTCTGGGTTCCCCTAATCAAGGGTTTTTTCTCAAGAGTCTATCCAAATATTATTTGTAGAGATGTTTTAGCGCTACTTATTTTTAGGTTTTTTTTTTAATTTCTCTCAGACATTACAAGCTCTCAGTCTGTTTAGCACTTGGCAGGGATTATGGAGCCTAATAAACTGTGCCTAGTTATAGCTTTATTGCTTCTCTATTTCTTCAGGAACTTCTGTCAGTTGGTTGAATGAAGTTATTGAACCTGCTGATTTTTAAGCTCCTGAACCACAGCATCAGGAAGAGCTGTAGTGAATATTCTAGATCTAGCAGGAGTTATCACATGAACAGCTAGAGAACATCCAGAGAAACTATGATGACACTTCACACCAAGAACTAGAGAACTTTAGAAAACCCAGACATGCTTCTGAAGGGTCAACCCCAACTGATCTGTAAAATTTGAGCGGAATCCAAAATGGACTAACAGGAGAATCACACCTGTTATTTTTGTAACATGTTCTTGGTTCCATGTTGAACTTTTTTTTTTTTTCCAAAAAAAGATGAAAGGAAAGAGTGAATTAGCACTTAGTCACTTTTTCCTATTAATTGCTATTTCTATATAGTGCATTGACAGAAAATACTTCTGATCTTTGTTAATTTGGCACAATGTTAATCCCAGGTCATAGGAATGGCTGCAGTCTGCACAGCTAGGGAAAAGAATACAGAGCTTAAAGGAAAAATAAAATCAAGACTACCATACTCTGCACATGGATGTTAAAAGCAGGATATTGTCACTCCAAATAATTCTGTCACAGACACTGATTTACATATGGACAAGGGATACAGGGGTAGCAAAGAAGAGGAGGAATTCTGGATGCATTTGAAGAGTTCATCTATCGCTATGGAAACAGATACACCCTAGCAACAGCTGCTTGGTACGTAGCTGACATGCAGAGCTTAAGGACTTAAACAAGAGGAAAATGAGCCAGGAAGAAATCTTTAGTATCTATAGCATTTATATATTTGTAAAGGTTTGAAATGGAAAGTGGGAATTCATACGTGATTATGTCAAGGAATAGAAAGTTACAGAAATTGAGGTTTATCTTCTCAACATCACAGAACCCAGAATATTACTTGTTATATTGTAATAGCTACTATTATCCTGATTGCAGGACAAAAATGTCACTTATCGGAGAGCCAGTGCTACTTGAACATCCTTTGCTGAGTCTAGAAGATAGTATTCAACCATATTTTAATATACATTCTTTGTTCTTAGCAGTGCTTAGAATCTTATCCATATAAACTATTTCAAACCTTTGTCTGTAAAGGGAGAAAATTCAGACAATCACTTAAGGTTTTTATTTAAAGCTTAAAAAATATTGCAATTGTATCTTTTTTTAGTGAATAGTTTTCTGATGCTTAAAATTTTGGGGGTAAGTGCTTCAACAATACATTTTACATGTTTAAGTAAACATTTATTTAGATAAAATGAAAATAAACAAATACTTGTCATAATTTCACATCACTCTCTATGAGTCTCTGTGTGTGTGTTTGTGTGTGTGTGTCCATAGCAAATAGTGTCCAGGGAGCAGAGAATATGTTTCTGTAACTTTTTAGAAATATCTGAATGTAGATTCAATATGTATCTTGCAGATGTCCCCTTCTCCTATTTCTGGAACCATCCACGTTCGTGACCCAGCGGTGGAATTAATCATATTGTTGTAGACGCTTTTAGGAACCTGTGTTGCTCTACTCTTTCACCTATGACTTTTAACTTCCAGAATCATAATTTTAATATTTAAAATATATTCTCATACTAAGCCCGAGGACAGACCAGAAAATAGCTATTGAAAACATGACTTTTAGAGAGAGCAATTCAGAAAATTATAGTAAATCAGTAGAATTCACTATGTACTTAAATGCCAACACTATTAATTGTCCATCAGTTACAAATGTCATTTTTTATATTAGTTTCAGGTGCACAATATAATGATTCGACAATTCTATACATTACTCAGTACTCATCAAGGGAAGCGTACTCTTAATCCTCTTTATCTACTGGGATGAAATAGAGATGTCATTTGGTTAATTGAGAAAACATCTTTTCATATGTGTTTACTAAATGATTGAAAGGAATATTGTTATCTGCACTGTCCAAACTGCAAGACTGGGCCTCAGAACATTAAATGTCTATTTGCCGTTACATAAAGAATCATTCACATGATTCAAGAACCACGTTTTGTCACTTTTGATTTTCCCATTAAATGAACACTGTTGTCAGAATGACCTCTTAGGTGTGATTTGTAGTTCTTGTTTTGTAATACCCAGGCACCTTATTAGCCTCAAGAGGCATTAAAAGCCTCTAAAGCCCTAAATAATTCATTCTATTTTATTTTAATTTAATTAAATCCCCACTCATACAGGTAACAAAACCAAATACCTGAGAGTTGTCCTGGGCTTTTTATTTCTGATCTCTTTTATCCAATCACTAAGACCTGTCAATTTTATCTTCATTAACTTTTTTTGAATTACTCTAACATTCTGCTCTGCCGCTGTCTGTCCTCACTTCGATCAGTTCTCACAGTTGCTACACTCAATTCCAGTGATGCTCTCTCCTGCTTAAAAATGTTCAGTTGGTTGCTTATTTGGTATGTAGCTTATACTTTTAAGACATTTGGATTAATAAATAGAAAATTATTTCCAAAAAAAAAAATGTTCAGTTGTTCCTCACTCCCCTCTTGACAAAGTACAGCTTTTTTCATAAGGTTCAGCATCCTTAAAGATCTGACCTCTGCCTACCATTAACCTTGTATTCCTTCTGCTCTTTAAAAAACCACACAAATGAATTGTTTCCTGAATTATGTTTACTTATACTTTTATTCCTTGCTAGGACACTTTCCATTAACCTCTAATTTAAGTTCCATTATTTGTCCTTCAGGATTACCAGGCATATTGTTCTAACTTTTTTTCTTTTCTAATGTAGACTGAAGAGTATAATGAAATCCTATAAGGCCTATGTAACCATTACTCAACTTCAACTACTAATCCAGGGTCAATATTTTTTAGATATACCTTGTTCCTCCTGCATTATTTTGAAACAATTCCATTAGCTGTTACTTCTGTAAATCCTTCAGTGTACATCTCTTAAAGATAACTCTTTTTAACCAAATCACAATAGCATTATCTAAAAGAATGACCAATAAATCCTTATCTATAATATATCCTGTATGTGTATAATTTCCAATTAATTCATTTGTTATTGGTTTTAGAGATTTCCTAATTTTTAAATTTTTTATAGTTTGCTATTTGAAACTGGCTTGAATTAAGTCCAAACTGTGCAAATGGTTTATGTGTCTATAGCCTGTAGGTTCCACCTCCAGCTTTTTTGCCTTTGCAACTTAACTGTGGAAGAAATTAGGCTAGTTATCCAGGGGAATTTTCAACTACCAGGATTTTGCTAATTCCCTTCTACGTTCTTCAGTGTTTTTCCTTCTCTTGTCTGTGTTGCTAGTTGGTTGAATCTGGAGACTTAATAATATTCAGTTCAATTTTTTAAATAATGATTTTACTTATTTATTTGACACAGAGAGAGAGAACATAAGCATGGGGAACTGCAGAGGCAGAGGGAGAAGCAGGCTTCCCACTGAGCAGAGCCCAACATGGGGCTCAGTCCCAGGACTCAGGGATCATGACCTGAGCTGAAGGCAGACGCCCAACCAACTGAGCCACCCAGGCACCCAAAACAAGAAATATTTAAAGAAGTCTAGTATCCAACCCTATTTGCTTGCAATTAATTCCCCCTCCGCTTATACAGGTATCTATTTTTTAAATGTTTATATTTTTTCATTTTTTAACATTAAGCATACACATATGTACAACTATATTAGCGTTTTAAAAGAGATAAATGAAGGGTGCCTGGGTGGTTTGGTCAGTTATGTCACTGTCTTCAGCTCAGGTCATGATCCCAGCATCCTGGGTTGGGGTCCAGCATGGGGCTCCCTGCTCAGTGGGGAGCCTGCTTCTCCCTCTCCCTCTGCCTGCTGCTCTGCCTATTTGTGCTCTCTCTGTCAAATAAATAAATAAATAAATAAAATCTTTAAACAGATAAATGATAGCATATTCTATATATTATATAATAATAATATATATCAACTGTTTTTCTACTTGCTGGTTTTTGCTGAAAAATATTTCCCTAAGATTGATCCCTAGTAGTATTTAGAGATATTTCTCATTTGTTTTTATAGCTATATGGTAATTCATTATGTGGATGTATCATGTAATTCAACCAACCTCTTAATGATATATGTGATGTATATTTAAATTGCTCTAACAAATATTCCTGCAATGCAGTCTTTTGTAGAAGTCACCCCCCCCCCATATCTGTGAGAGAGATTCCAGCAACTGAGATTGCTTGGTCAAAATATAAATGTTATGTAATTTTGTTAGCAATTTCCAAATTTTTTTCAATAGCAATTGCTACGTGTTGCATTCTCCCTAAAGATATATGAAATTGCCTCTTTTCCCACAGTTTTGTCAGCAGAGTATGTTTTCTGATTTTTTTCCAAGTTAATATGTAGAGAATGCTCTCTTGGTATAGTTTTAATTTGCATATTCTCTTATTATGACTGAGGTTGAATACTTATTCACATGGTTAAAGCCATTTGCCATTCTTTTTTCTATGAATTATCTATTAATTTCTACAGCTGGTCTTTATAAGGCCATCAGCCCTTTCTTATTTCAGAAGCACTTAATATATTAGAGATACTAATTATTTATCTATAATTTAAGTAACATACATAATTTGTTACTATTTTATTTATGGTGTTATTTTTATTTTTTTAATTAAATTTATTTTTTTTCCTATTTTTAAATTTAATTTAAATTAGCCAATGCATAATACATCTTTAGTTTCAAAGGTAGAGTTTAGTTATTCGCCAGTTGCATACAACACCCACTGCTCATCATATCACATGCCCTCCTCAATGCCCACCACTCAGTTAACCCATCCCCCCCCCACCCACTTCCAATCCAGTAACCCTCACTTTGTTTCCTGTACTTAAGGGACTCTCATGGTTTGTCTCCCTCTCTGACTTCTTCCCATTCAGTTTTCCCTCCCTTCCCCTATGATCCTCTGTGCTGTTTCCTATATTCCACATATGAGTGAAACTGTATGACAATTGTCTTTCTCTAATTGGCTTATTTCACTCAGCATAATACCCTCTAGTTCCATTCATGTTAAATGGTAAAATTCCATCCTTTTTGATGGCTGAGTAATATTCTCACACACGCACGTGTGCACGCGCATAGGAATATCTCCAAAATATCCATTCATATGTTGATGGACATCGGGGCTCTTTCCACAGTTGGGCTGTTCTGTGGACTTTGCTTCTATAAACATTGGGAGGCATGTGCCTTTTTGGATAACTCCAGTTGTATTTTGGGATAAATATCTACTAGTGCAATTGCTGGGTTGTAAGATACGTCTATTTCTAACTTCTTGAGGAACCTCCATACTGTTTTCCAGAGTGGCTGCACCAGCTTGCATTTCCACCAACAGTGTTGGTGAAAATTATTTTATTTTTATTTATTTATTTAAGAGAGAGAGAGAGAGAGAGAAAGAGAGACAACAAGCATGAGCAAGATGGGGGAGGAGGAATAGAGGGAGAGGAAGAAATAGACTCCCTGCTATGCAGGTAGCCCATTGCGGGTCTTGATCCCAGAACCCTGGAATCATGACCTGAGCTGAAGGCAGGACCCTGGGATCATGACCTGAGCCAAACAAAGATGGTTAACCAACTGGGGAACCCAGGTGCCCTTTTTTTGGGTTTTGACCATTACAAAGTTTTTCTTTTTCTAATATGATCAGATTTTTAAATTTCCTTTTATCTCTGAATTATTTTTTATTATTTCCAATTAGCCAACATATAGTATATCATTAGTTTTCGATGTAGTGTTCAACAATTCATTAATTCATGTATCACCCAGTGCTTATCACATCATGTGCCCTCCTTAATACCCACCTCCCCTCCCTCCTGGTAAAACACTGAAAATTAGAAAAGCACAAAAAAATTAAATTCTTAAAATTTTCAACAGTGTTGATGTAGACATTATCTCTAACACTTGTATTATGTTACTTTATTTTTATCACTTGTATGATTTTACTTTGTTTTCTTTTATTTTGAATTCATTTTAATTATTTTATTTTTATTATAATTGACACATAATGTTACATTAGTTTCAGGTATACAGTGAAGTGATTTGACAACTTTACATATGATGCTATGCTCACTGCAACTGTAGCTACTCCCTGTCACCACACAAAGTATTACAGTACCATTGACTATACTCCCTAAGCTGCACCTTTCATCCCTGACATATTCATTCCACAACTGCAGGCATGTATCCCCCACTCCTCTTCACCCATTTTGCCCGCTCCCTCCCTCCTCTTCGCTGGCAACTACCAGTTCGTCATGTTTCTGCTTTTTGTTCGTTTTGTTTTTTAGATTCCACGTGTTAGTCAAATCTTGCATTATTTTAGTTTAAAAATTACTTTCATTTTTTTAAATTTAGAAATTCCTTAATCCCTGGATAACCATTTGAAATATTTAGAGAACAATTCATCTGACATTGGCATAGATCTGACTTTGCATTTTATAGCTAGAGAAAAATTCGATCCCATAGCTATTGTTAATTGATGAATATTTGGTATCAAAAATAATAACATAAAAAGACAGATTCCTTTGTACTATGGGTTGAGGGATTTCACAGTCTCCCCTGGTCCCAAGATATATTTCTTTACTACCTGAAATGAGGGCAAAGATTTTCAGAAGACATGCTTCTTTATGTGAAGACCTAAAAGACTTAGTTAAAATTCAGTGTTTTAAGGTGTTATTTATTTATTTGAGACAGAGAGAGAGAGAGGGAGAAAGAGCACAACTAGAGGGAGGGAGGGCAGAGAGAGAGAGAAACAGGCTCCCCAGGGAGTCTCATGTGCAGGCTTAATCCCAGGACCTTGAGATCATGACCTGAACTGAAGGCAAAGTGACTGAGCCACCCCGACACCCCTTAAAATTCAATTTTTTTTAAATGGCAAAACCAAGGATTTGTTATTTAAATAATAACGTTTTAGCTTGGAAATGAAGCTCTCTTATCCAATAGGACCCTGAGGATACAGATCCCAAAATAAGCAAGCTATAATCTAACAACAGAAACATGTGCTACAGTATCTTACATTTTAGTAACTAACTCTCTGACATAAATCCCACAGTGCTTAACAGATATAAGAAACTTGAGAAACCGGGTGTGTAAGGGAAGCACCTATAAGGTGTCAGTCTATAGAATAGCCAAGTTATGGCATAGTGGGCTGTTCTTTGAATAATGTGATTACAAAAATTCCATAATTTGTGTATACTATTTTATTATATAGTTATTTATGTGCATGTATATGTTTAAATGCATGTTTTATATATAATGCATGCATAATAATGGATATTCCTGTATGAGCCCTTCCACGTTTGAACTCTGTCCATCTGTCATTGTAGCCCATTTTGCAGCACAGTGCCTAGGAAAACTGGTGCTCAAATGTTTTATCAAGTGAGAAAATAAAGGTCAAACTTTGTCATTTGTGCCTAGGTCTGACCCTTCTTATACAAAGGTTACCTGTGCTTGGAAATAGCTGGAAACAAATCCCACAGTTCAGACTTTAATAAATTCCCATATGGCAGGATTTTTCTCCATAGAAATAATTCAATACAGAAAAATAGTATTATTTTATATTTATTTATTTTATATTTTATATTTTTGAAATGGTAAATTGGCTTTAGCATGGACAGTTTTGCTCTGTAGGAAAAACCGCTCTGAAGGATGGAAGCTTAAGATATTATACCTAAATGGAGGGAAATCTCTGGTTAGTTTGCAGTCACCATCAAAAGTGAATTTTGAGGGGTGCCTGGGTGGCTCAGTGGGTTAAAGCCTCTACCTTCAGCTCAGGTCATGATCCCAGGGTCCTGGGATTGAGCCCCACATTGGGCTCTCTGCTCAGAGGGGAGCCTACTTCCCTCTCTGCTGCTTCTCTGCCTACTTGTGATCTCTCTCTGTCAAATAAATAAATAAAATATTTTTTAAAAAAGTGAATCTTGAATAACAATGCAATTTTCTTTCTTCTGGCATGACAAAATGAAGGTTTTTTCTTTTTTTAAAGAATTTTATTTATTTATTTGACAGAGAGAGAGATCACAAGTAGGCAGAGAGTCAGGCAGAGAGAAAGGGGGAAGCAGACTCCCTGCTGAGCAGAGAGCCCGGTGCAGGGCTTGATCCCAGGACCCTGAGATCATGACCTGAGCTAAAGGCAGAGGCTTAACCCACTGAGCCACCCAGGTGCCCCTAAAATGAAGATTTTTATCCTTGAGTGGTTTGGACTGAAGCCAGATAAGAGTCATAAAAGGGAAATCAGATTCAGAGTCAACAAAACTGTTTTTTGTTTTGTTTTGTTTTGTTTTTTGTTTTTGCTTTTTTCTTAGAGAGAGAGAGAGAGAGAGAGACAGGGAGTGAGTGGTGGAGGAGGAACAGAGGGAGAGAGAGCATCTTAGGCAAGCTGTACACTCAGGGCTGGACCTAGATGTGGTGCTTGATTTCCCAACCCTGAGATGGTGACCTGAACTGAAATCAGGAGTTGGTCCCTTACCTGACTGAGCCACCCCCAGTGCCTGTCAACAAAACTGTTAAAGAACTATTTAACTTTTGCATATTTTTACTATGATGTGCAAATTTTAAGTGTATTTATGTAACTACACAGCCGATGTCATTTACTCATTTAGGATAGTTAACCATTTTTACATTTTCAAATTCTCTCATGCTCTCTTGTACTTAAGTACAGAGACACTTTCAGTGTTCAGAATTTTATGTTCCCTTATTTTGGCAAGCAGTTTTCAGTAACTTCCTTTTTGAGCCAGAAGATCAGAGATTAATACTTTGCTTCTTCATGGTTCCAGTGTTCATTCTTTCCTTCTAGGAGGGAAGATAACTATAACACAAAGAACACATGCAACTCTCTATAATTTAAACAAAAATCCCCCAGTTTAGCAAAAGCATTCTGATGAACTGAAAAAGATAACATTTTGTTCACATATTAATTATTATTTATAAATAGTACAATTTGGTTTACACTTGATCTAATTAAAGGAACATGGAATGTCTGTTTTTTAAACATTTAGACTTGGTTTAGCCATACAAGTTTTGTCCCAGAGGAGGTCCCCCCAAAAATGGAGAAAGGGGATACAGGGGGACAAAAACAGAAAGACGAGGGGGAAAAGTGAAGAGTGGAGAAATGACTGAACATGAGATCAGACAAAATTAAGATGTGCAAATACGGAAAAGTGTGCCTGAAACACACAAAATTAAAGTAAAATTTGAGACAATTACTTCCTAAGTAAGTACCTACTGAAATTCTGAAAAATGATTGTGTCTAAAACATCCCAATAATTGAGGATATTTGAAAAAGAAAATATATCTCAAGTCTTCACTTGGCACCGTATGTAGTCTTGTCTCAAACACATTAATCTATTCTCAGTTAAAAGTTTACACTAGTTTGGGGAGTGTAAGAAAGCTATAAAGGCATTATTTTGACACTGATTAAGATTAGAAAGTGTGGCAGCAAGGTATTGCCAGATTCTTCAGTGGATTCTTTAACAGCTACAGCTATAAAAATGCAGCCCAAACCTCCTTACACAGAGCATCCTGGATTCAATTATGACACAGGAATTTTTCTGGCTTGCAGTGCCAGCTCATGACCAGAGATGGCGCTGAGTGTACAGGGAACCTTGGGCCAACCTGAATCAGAAATCAGGAAAAAATCGAGCTAAAGTCTGTGCGCATGAATCTTCGGCAGCACATCTAAGATAGTGAATATATAGGAAAGGAAAAAAAAAAAAAAAGTAAAGAACAAATGAAGAAAGACTTGTAGGGGGCTCACATATGGGAAAGGAGACAGAAACAAAATGCCTGACAGGTTAATATGAGGAGCATCGGGAACATAGATCAAATCACGAGAGAGTTGGAGCATCAAAGTTTTTTTTTTTTTTTTTTTTAGGTTAAATAACCCGGTAGGCAAGTTCTTCTAATATTTAATAAATGTTTGTCTGGCAGAAGGGCCATGTGAGTTTTTGTGCTTTTAATGTTATATCTAAAGGTGTGTGTGGACTGTTTATATGTTTGTCTTTAACAAATAAAGATCCAAAAGTAATTGGGTGTCGTCATAGGATACAACCCCCGAAGTCTAACGATGCATTTAACATTTCTTTTCGATGAACAGATTTTTGGAAAACAAAGTTATCTTAAGTGAAAAAGATACAAACTTCTTGCAGCTGTGGCTGATGTGCGTACCTCAACACAGAATTGAGACACTGTATAAAAAAATATTACTCAACATCCCTCCAGTAAGTATGGCAATAATTTCTAAAATTATTTTTATGCTTTTATGTTCTTCAGCTTTTAGTTTTTTAAAATAAAATATATAAAAGTAAAATAAAAAAAATGTCTAATTTATACAAAAGGACTTTAAATAGAAAACCAAAGTGTTCTTCCCTGCCTTGTGCATACACTTCCCTTCTTCATCTCTCCTTGGAATTCACAACTAGAGCATACACAGCTGTGGGCCAGAGGTACTAAGTACTTTATCCTTGCTATGCAAAGTGTGAGTTGTGAGTCAGCAGTGTCCCATCACCTGGGAGCTTGTCAGAAATGCAGAATATGAAGCCTCAGCCCAGATTTAATGGATCAGGTTCTGGATTTTAACAACGCCCCCAAGTGATATATATGCACACTGAAGTTTGAGAAGTTCTGCTCCAGATTCCAAAGACAGAACTATTGAGGGCAAATCCTTCTCTCCCAGCTTTGCAAGAGGCTACAGAGATAGCCAACCCTAGACTACAGAGAGAGGGTCTAAGTCAATGTCAGAGACATTGAGAAGTAATGCCCACAGCAAGAGACTGTCTCATGTCTAAGGAAGTGAGAGGAACTCCAAGGAAACTGGTAATAGATATTAGTGGTGCTGACAATAAAGAAACACATCTCAATGCAAGGCTGGGTATTTGTTTATTTTCAGAATCTGCACAGCCACCCTGGTGTTTTCCTTGGAGTAAAAGGGAGCATGCAAGTGTTTGGATGAGCTGGCAGTGTTTTCCTGGAATTTAGGGACATATGTAAACATCAAGACTGTGCCCATTTATGGCCTTGTAATTTTTAAATATGGGAGGTTTCTTGTAGTAGCCTGTGACAATGCTGTGAGAAAGGACTCTGGTATACTATGGGAAGAAGATGGGGTGTCATCCAGTTTCCCAAACCATCTCAGTTCTCTGCTTTCTGGCAGGTGTCCAAATCAGGATGTGCATAGTTCCTGTGGTTCCATGGGATAAGACCCTGAGATTCAATGAGGGACTATGCACCCAGGTGACTAAAAAGCCTAGCAAGGTTTTATCCCTTCCAGAGAAGTAATTACAAGCGTGAACCACTGTTGTAGCTAACAGGAGACATTGCTACCTCTGAATGGGACATTAGTGATAGAAGAGAACTGGGTGAACATTGGGTGAACACTGCCCTAAGAAAAATGTACCACCACACGTGGGCTGTCACCATCATGGAGGTCATCAGCAGTAAGAGAATGAGCTCAAACAGCCTCAAGACTAGGTTCTAGTGCCCAGCAGTGGCATTCAGGTACCTATATTAGATGAACCTCTCTGCTACTCTCCTCTTGTGCATGTCTTCCTCTAAAAAGATCTAAACAGAATAAAGGGAGAACAGAAAGACAGAACAGATCCCATCTTCTTCCACTACTCCAAGATCATGGGTTATAACTCAAATCTGTTCTTGAAAGTGAACATGGAGGAAGAAAGAAGAGCTAAGATTTCAACTGCATATATGTTCTTGGGGTATAAAATTAGATTAGACTTCAATCACTAAAAGTGATCATAAAGTTACAGATCTTCCCAAGATGTAATCAGTAGTTGAGAAAGCATTCGGTGCAGCAGAAGTAATGGTAGAAAACATAAAACCAATGGCATCTATTCACTTTTATTTAAAGAAAGAATTAGAAATGCAAATAACAAGTCATATTTTCTCCATGATAAGCAAGATGAGGAAAGTGCAATTGTCCTACCTCCTGTTTCTCCCAAGTTCACATCTCTTGATTAGGGGGAGTTACATTATTCAGGTCTTTACTTAGTGAACAGGTTTATGACTTTGCTAAAAGTAATATAATATTAGTTATTGTTAAAAATATTAATTATTGTTTAGGAAAAGAAAGTACAGCTGACTTTGCAAATAAATTGAAGAAATAGTAATGCCTTTATACTCTATCCACATTTTCTCTTAGTATCCCTACATTTGGGTGATTTATGTGTGAGTGACTCTTCATGCCCTGTCCTGATTTTCTTAGAACTCCCAAGAACTCACTTTCCAGTATCTGCAGAAGGAGTATTGCTGCCAGCACCCTCTCTGCCGGTGTGGAAGCCTGGAAGAACGGAGGACATTTAGACTCTCAGGAGAGTCCTCAGCCAGTGACTGACAAGAACTGGAGGATAAATATACCACTTCCCTTTCCTTGTCTCTCAAGGAAGGACAAATCTGGGGTATGTTCTACACCATTTCCCAGAAGTTTTTAGTGAGTAAAATGGTTATTATTAAAAATACAGACACGGTGACAGAGTAGATCTAAGACATGCATTATCACATGAAGCTTGATGACTGAGAATCTAAAAATCATAATAGTTAATTTGAATAATGAAAAGATAGTCTTTCTCTGACTTGCCAAATGATATAAGCAAAAAATATTAAAATAATTTGGGGACGTTCATGAGGATCATAAAACGGTGTAATACAATACTGTGAATGGAATCATTCCAAGTATAATAAATTTTTACAGTCTAGTTAGTGACTTTTGCAGGGGCTGTTTATCCAGTTTATGTTTTCTGCATCTTTTTATTTTCCTCTTTTGCCCTGAAACCTGCATTTTAAGACATGTTATTGTTATTATTATTATTATTTAAGTTTGAAAGAAGTTAGGAGACAGAGATAAAACTCAAAGTAGTTTGTTTTACACTTGTTGAAACAATTTGGCAGAAAAGGCGAGAAGGAAGGATCTGGAAACACCTAAAAATATCTCATACCACCTGTGGATTTTAATTTTTTATGACAGTTTCAGTGTTTCAGGTGTGCTACTGATTGTGAGGATGAGGCCACTCACAGATACACCGACCCTCACATTTCTCCATCCATGGGGAGATTAGATTATATTTAGGATTTAACTCACCAGGACTACAAAAATGTTATGGAAAGTAATGTGACTATGCAGGGCCTAGGGATCCAAAAATATATGCAGTTTCTGGTGAAACTGCCAGCAATTTCAGTAAAAGGGCGATTCTTCGTGATTTTCAGCACTTTAGATTTGGGCCATTGACTATGACTCAGGCAGAATTTCTACAATGAATCTGTGTGCTTCCCCTCGGGGCAGGGCTTCTCCACTTCAGAGCTACTGACTTTGAATCAGAAAATTCTTTGCTGTGGGGGGCTGTCCTGTGAATTGCAGGATGGTTAGTAACGTGCCTGACCTTTACCCACCAGCTGTTGGGACTCTAGACATTGCTAAATATATACCTGGGACAAGAGACAGCATGCTATCGAAAGACACTGAACTGATGGCATGTTTACAAATAGTTGGCTGTCCTGGTGCTTGCTGGCTCAACACTTAGCATCATTAAGGCAATGTCATCATGTTGGGGGAAGAATGGAGCCAAGGCCCAGGAGTTCCTGAGCCACAGCTGCAGAAAGCTGCTCTAGTCCCCGAAGGTCTCCCCTCACGACCAAAAGTATCACCCTGGTATTATTTTACATATTGAATTATAGGGCAAGGGACATTTAAGTGCTTGTTCGTACCATTTATAATTATGACATTATAATCATCTTCCCCTTTTGTATTCTTTTTTCCTTTATCCGGTGTTTTTCTCACTTGGAACTTTTCTGTTTTTTGGGCATGGTCGTTTTTGTAAGTGGGAAGTAATGTAGTCATGTCTGGAATATTGCTATTATAAATTTGGGTTTAATCCCCAGGGCAGTCATTCAGTCAAATTAAGAAGTGGTTACAATGTTGTTCAGAATTATATGATAAAGTCTTTTGATCATTTATCTAAATGCAGTATATGTTTCTCAGGTACATCTCCCTTGCCCTAATTCCTGTATGTATTTTACCCATTCCAGTTTTGCTTTGGTCTGTTTTAGTAAATATCAGTAATTTCACAGGGAAATAGCATTGTATTTGCTACCAGGAAGAGAAATAGGCTAGGTGGTCATCTGAAAAGCAACAGTAATGCATTTTGTATTCTCCATTGATAATCGTGAGCAACGGGTCTATGAAATGGAGGTTTTAAATGAAAAGAATAAATAGAGTGAGATCTCCCCTCCAGAGTAAAGGCAGAGACAGAACACCTCTAACTGAGTCAATTATTTTCTTCAATACTCACCTTAATAATAATGGCTCTTCGCCAGGGCAGTTACAACTAGTTTGAAAAATAAACAAGTCTGTTCTTAACCACTAAAATGGTTTTAATAAAAAAGGCAGGCAATAATAAATGTTAAGGATGTATAGAAGATGGAGCTCTCATACTTTCTTGGTGGGGCTGTAACCTGTTAAAACCACTTTGAAAAATAGCTTAACTATTTCTTTAAAAAGTTAGACATAAAGTTAATAAACCCTGACAGTTCTACTCTTAAGTATCTACCTAAGAGGAATATAAACATACCCACATAAAGGATTGTTTATGATAACAGTATTATTCATAACTGCAAGAAGTGACAACAATCTCAAATTGTTGGGCCATCCACTAGGAAAAGAAGAAATAAAATATGGAGTATCCATACAGTAGAATAAAACTCAGCAATAAAAAGGAGTAAAGCACCAGTTCATGTTACAATATGAATGAATATTAAAAAATATTATGTTAAGTAGTCCAATGTCAAAGACTCCTTTTGTATGATACCATTTATATGCAACATCCAGTAGAGTCAAATCTGTAGAGACAAAAACAGATCTGAGAATTTCTAGGCCTGGGATTAAGACTAGAACTGATTAACAGTTGGCATGGGGTTCCTTCCTGGATGATGGAAATGCTCTAAAACTGGGTTGTAAAGTTGTTTTCATAGCTCTGAAAGTTTAATAAAGATTATTGGGTTGTATAATCAAAATGGGTGAATTTTAGTATATAAACTATACCTTAAAAAAGTTTAACCAAATACATGGGAAGACTGATTGCAAACAGAAGAACCTGCCTTATTGGCCTTTCCCAGATTATTTTAGCTGGTATTTGTACCTTTGCATACACCATATCAAGTTCATGTGATTCCGTCCAAGTATCACTATTGGTTCCTCACTTCCCTCCAGGTCATTTTATTATAATTCTGATTGAGTTAAATCTCACTTATTATACTTTGTTATTATGTAGTAGGAATTAATCTTTCTCAAGGGGAGGTCTGGCTTTTGCCCTCTTTGTTGAGAAGCAATCTCTAAGTCCTTACAATTTTCTGCCAGTAGGAGTGTCTTTGTTGGACTGGACACTTCGACTGCTTGCAATCTAATGATGTGATCTCATGATGGGAGCTTTGGGTTGTGTGGTGTTAGTTTTGCCTTCAAAATGAACTGAGAATTAAAGGTACCAGCCTGCTCTTAGGGGGATCATGGCAACGAAGGATTAAGTGCACAGGCAGTATGTGGAACTCCAGTAAAAATCTCTCGACAGCAATGATCAGGTGGGTTTCCCTGGTATTTCAGTCCTACTGTCACACTGGGAAAGTACTATGTCCTTGCTCATGCAGAGGGGACAACGGAAGCTGTACCTGTATCTGGTACCTGTCCTGGACTCTGCCCTATGTCCTCCTTCCTCTGGATGATTTTAATTTGCATACTTTCCCTGTAATAAACCATGACTATGAATATAAGCTTTCAGCGAGCTCTGTGAGTCCTTCTGGAGATGAGGGTAACTACGGGAATCTTACAAACTTGCGTTTGTTGTCAGAAGTGAGGGTGGTGTTGCGTGGGGACTATACCCTGGCCCGAACAGACACACACACACACACACACACACACACACCATAATACTTACTTATTTATATTTTAAAGCATTTTAAAGCATCTGAGCTTCATTTTTCAGCCCTTCAAAATGGTCGAACCTTGAGGATAGGGCCTTATTTAGTGTCTTTTGGAAGTCAACAATTGGTAAGTGATTATTGGGACCATGGACAGATATTTTTAAGGCTTAAAACTGCAATCCTTTTGTGGAAAGGCATTATGTGGTAGTACTCCCCCTAGATCTAGGCATTATTCAGAACAGGACTAGGCAGCTAAATGTAGTTCAATATGTTCTGAAGAGAACCACAGAAATTCTTGTCTCAACTGAATTAAGAAATTCTAACCTCGAACTGTTGGTATTTGAGGGGATCTATGGCAAGTACTTTATCATTGGGGACTGACCAAAGTGAATCATTAATACACAGAGCTAAAGGATTTAAAAATTAAATTTATGCACACTTATATCACACATATTACTTTACTTTAGAGATTTCAAATGGCTTTCACATAAATTCACATAAATTCTTGTATCATGATGACAAGAATCTTGATTAGCATGGAAATTTTAAAGATGCTGAATGACTCACGCAGATTTCCATGACTCACTCACTCAAAGACTCTTTGAGAGAGCTCTTATTATGCACCAGAACACAATCCTTGTAAGTGAAAATTTGTCACCCAAATTCCCTGCTGTGCAGACCATTTGACCTTCCTGTTAGCAGCTGATTGGGCAAAACACGTGCATAGGACCCAAAGACCAACTAGAAATCTGTGCCATGGACAGATGTGAGAAGATGAGCAGGAGCAATCACATCACCTCTCCTGGGGAGGTGAATGGGGAAAGAGAGTTGCTGGCGCGGAAGCTGAAGAAGGAAGGAGGCCTTTAGATAGAGCGGATATGGGCTCTATCTAGCAAGGCAAAGTCACAGGGAAGACAGCTATGGGTCAAACAAAAGTCAGGATGAGGAAAAGAGAATGCTAGTGGAAGACAGGGCTAACAGGTCAGAAATAAGCACACATTCAACAGTAGCGGAGCCAGTCTGGTGGTGGATATGTGCATGAAAATATGCACCTCTGTGCCTGAGATCTCTAGTTTGCCCTGCATTCTTCACAAATATGCTCTGGTCTCCATGATGCCTGGATGTGGAACTGGAGCGGGGCACTTACTCATTTGTGTCGCTACTATGACCTCGCTATATCATCACCACCGTCATTAACATAAGGTCTAGCTTTATTTTTTTAAATTATATATCTTTTCTGCTCAAATATATAGAGCTGATTTATTTATAGCTTGGATCGAATATGGCTTATTGCTTCATTTCTTCTCTGAAAAAAAAAAACGTTAAAATGAAATATTTTCCACAGAACGCACCTCACATATATTACTCAGCTTTGTTCTGAAATTCTTGCCTTATAAATATTTCAACATAGCTATCAGAGAAAACACTTCAGTTATTTAACTGCAGGCGGCTTTCATTTCAAAAGTTTGCTTTTCCGGTGCTATCTCCAGGCTCTATCATGGAATCTGAAGCGTAAAAACTAGTTAAGTACAAGTTATCTGAGCCTCAAGAAAAGTCCACTGGAAATTTCTTGTGAAAAAAAAAAAAAAAAAAGGCATGTGATCCTGGGAATACACCATGTAGACCTGTTTCTACTTGATCTTCCCAGTCACGTAGGCGGCAGAATGTCTCATCCGATATCTTCTTCTTGCTTATTTTCAACTATATGGTGATACAATATCCTGACTTGTTTTGATGTCCTTGCAAAATGTCATGGTGTTTACTGGTTTTGAATTCTAAAGTTGCCTTTAAGCTTGTCTAGATGTGAGGATTTTTGTTTTGTTTTGTTTTTGTATGTTTTGTTTTGTTTTTCAATGGCAAGCAAAATTCTCATGCCCATACTTTTTTCTTTTTAGAACCTGTATTCACTGTTATCTTTTTAGTGTACCTTTCCTCCACATTATAAATTTTATCAGCTCCTTCTGCATCTGAGTCTGCCTTATCTTCTTCTTCTTCCTTTTTACTTTCTTTTTATTGAAGTATAGCGATGCCTGGGTGGCTCAGTCAGTTAAGCATCTGCCTTCGGCTCAGGTCATGGTCCTGGGTTTGAGCCCCACATGGGGTTCCTGGCTCAGTGGGGAGCTTGCTTTTCTCTCTGCCTGCCACTTGTGCTCTTTCTGACCAATAAATAAAATAAAAAAAAATAAAAATTGAAGTATAATTGACATACGATGTCCTATCAGTTTTGTGTGCATCACAGAGACTCAGTATTTTTATGCATTATGAAATAATCCCCATGATAAGTCTCGTTACCATCTGTCACCATAGAGTTACCATAATATTGACTACATTCCCTCTGCTACCCATTATATCTCCATGACTCACTTATTTTATAACTAGAAGTTTTATTTAATCCCCTTTACCTATTTCTCCTGTCCCCCAACCTCCACTCTGGTAACCAATAGTTTATTTTGTGTATCTATGAATCTGCTTCCTTTTGGTTTGGTGTTTCCGTGTTTGGTGTTACCGTGAAATCACACGGTATTTTTCTTTCTCTGTTTTATTTCACTTAGCGTGATATCCTCTAGGTTTATCCATGTTGTTGTTCATTTTTTTTTTTTTTTTACAACTGAGTAATATCCTATTTTATATATACCCAATCCTTTTCATCCATTATGGATGGACACTTAGTTTGCTTCCATATCTTAGTTTCCATGTCCCAAGTTTAATTCTGGTGTTGGTCAGGAACATTATTCTCATTTTATGAGAGAGGAAACTGAAGCTTAAGGAGGAAAAAGTACTTGTCTAATAAAACATGTTATTAGGTGGCAGAATCCATACTTGAACCTCTGTCTGTCTGATTATAAACCTGTGGTAATGATTTCTGTAGCATCTACTGCTAGTTTTTGCAATCAAAACTAGCAAAATAAGTAATAAATTAAGTAGAGTCTTTTTTTTTTATTTTTTAAAGATTTTATTTATTTATTCGACAGACAGAGACCACAAGTAGGCAGAGAGGCAGACAGAGAAAGAGGAAGAAGCAGGCTCCCTGCTGAGCAGAGAGCCGGATGTGAGGCTTGATACCAGGACCCTGGGATCATGACCTGAGCCAAAGGCAGAGGCTTAACCCACTGAGCCACCCAGGTGCCTCTTAAGTACAGAGTCTTAAACTGGACCAAGACCTCCTGGCTGCAATGTCTGTGTTATTTGTACTACATCATTCTAGCTTTACAGAAATAATCCCATTTTACTTACTTTGGCTTTTGGATGTTTTCACATCCATTATTTCAACTTGACCTCTGAGATGAGTAAGGTAGGTACTTACTCTGCAGTTAAAACCTAGGCCAAAGACATTTAAACTATATACCAAAAGTCGCAGAGCTAGTAGAACTTGCTTTCAAGAAGACTCAGTGTTTGTAAGATATTTTACTCATGTGTCCTTGTATATTTAAAAAATCAGACCAGATTGAAATTCCAGATAGAATCTTCATTTGTATTAACACATGCAAAATTCACTTTCAAATCCTCTGGTTAATTAAGCCAGATACTTTTTCTAATGCCTTTTTTGTCTTCATGGCTAACCATGGCATAGATGGTGGGAAGGGGGGTGAAGATCAGTTGGTGGGGACGAACCTCCCAGAGTACCAGCAGCTCTTTGATAGTAATTACCAGTAACAGTCTGTTCTGGGGCTGGGCTTCCTCTTGTTTCTCAGCTATGAGTGTAAAGGACTCTAAAGAAAACCACTAGTACAATAGGAGTGAAGAGCAGATAGGTGGAGGGTTTCGCTGGGTAGCATTCTCAGTGGGGTGAGGTGGATGCACCATTTATGAGTGCATAAGACCATGGAGCATCAACTGAAATCTTATTCATCTCATGGCCACATTTTGGTCCCATTATAAAAAAGTAATGCCCCCCCCCCCCCAAAAAAAAAATAATTCCCAAATTAAATGGGAATTAAATCTCCAAGAAACCATAGGAATAAAACCCAGAATATATTATTTAATAATTTTTATAATCAATTCAAGTTATTAGGGCAAAGCCAGGTACTTATTAAAGGAGACACACTAGGGCATGGTTTGCACAATGGTCTTATGCGGCCTCCAGATCTTTTCTCATTGTGATGGCAGAATAGCTCTGTATCCTTCTAAGTATGTTTCTTGCCAGCATGGCAAGTCTTCAGTTCTGGGGGAGGATTTTGTCACAGGAAAGCAGAGCCTCATCTATGAGGGATTTTTTGCTTGTTATGACCATGACCATAAGAAGTTTCCTTCTTCCTTTTAAATCAACCTCTTATTCTCTATCCGTTTAAAACTGTGGATAACAAATCATCAAGAGAGAATTTCCCTGGGAAAAAGGCAAGCTTTTAAAAAATATTATAATTTCTTGGAGTCATGCATAAAAAAGTGTATCTATTCCTAGGTTCTTTGTTTGAATTGAGACAAGTAAAAATAAGGACAGTGAAAAGGGTCCAGTGTCCCTATCAAGTGAACTACTAAATGACCATTTCAGACGAGAATGAGCTACAGAGCAGCCATTATTCCCACTGTTTCATTAGGTCTGACAGTAAGTGGCTTCCACTACGAGCAAAGGCTCAGGGGTGACAATCCCTATTATCAGAGGGCTCTGCTGATTGTTTTGAGATGTGTTGTTTCTGCATTTCCTTTTTGCCTGCTAGCTATGTTCTGATTCCCTTCCCTTCGGAGGGAAAGAACTTCCTCTATTTTTTTGTCAGCAGCCTGGTCTGCCGGGGATATCATGATCTCCCCTGGCCAACATGTGGTAAGTGTGCAAACTGGCTAGGCTAATTAGAGTCTCCCTCCAGGTGTGGAGAAGTCAGGAGAGGAAGCGGTTGGTGCAGAATTCTTCATCTGGTGATGTGGGACCTTCTCTTTTTGTCTCTGTTCTTACTATCCCAAGATCCTGTCTGGTTATTGTTCTTTGAGAAGCCTGGCTTACCAGCTGTTTTGTCAAATCTGTCAATAAAGGATAGTTGGTAGAAAGACAGGCAGGGACAACGGGCCCCCACCCTATGAGGAAACCACCCTTAATAGGATTTTACTCTACTCTGGATGGTGCCCCTCACCCTTTCCCACATGGTGGGTAGAAGACAAAAACCTGAGTGGGTGACAGGCTCATGAAGGGTTAATCAGATTAAGACAGCCCACCAACAAGCCCATTATAACCTCTAGACTTAGAAACTCACATGGCAGCCCTCATGGACCTCCTCCCTCTTCAGAGGCTTTGTCCTATTCTCAATAAACTTTACTGTAGCTCAATAAACTTTGCTTTCTTGTCCACCACCCTTCATCTGCTCTACCTTTTCATTCTTCGAAGTGGTGTGACCAAGAACTGTGGGCACTGTAGGAAAAGAAATCTTGCAACACTATGATTTTTATCACATTTGCTTCCAATTAATGCTTTTTTATTTTGCTGCTTATTTTAGCCATTTTTTTTTCTGTTGTCTACAACCAAAGAACCTGAAGAGATAGATATAGAAACTTCCCTCCTGTTTTGAGGATAGGTCAGCTACTGTTATAGAAGGAAGAGGTGATTAACCCTGTTTTGCAGTTTGAGAGAGTCCAGAGGGCACATGTCCAAATGTCCTCCACTTTGGGCTCCTGTGATGTGTAATTCCCACATTTAAGTCACGGGATGTTGGGAGAATCGTAGTTGTCAGAACTGACCTTGGAAGCAAATCATCCTACCTTTACCCATGGGTATACTGCTTCAAGTGACTTCTCTAAGGTCACAAGGCTGGTAAATGGAAGGAATGCTCTGGTACTTGAGGCCTCTGATCTTCGGTCTAATTCTTTTTGTGCTAACCCATGGTTGCTTCTCTGACGACCTATGAACGTTTCCCATTGACTCCTGTGTTGGCACAGATTAATCAAAACATCATATCTGAGAAAGTTTAGAAAATTGAGGAGGGATTTAAGACAGAATATGTGAACTCTAAATTCCACATCTAGAACTTGTCCTGACAAGGGGAAAGAAAGAGTTCTGAGTTGCTATCAAGGATGGATACAATTGGGTAAGTGATTTGGTAAGATTTAGAAGGTTCCTGAGCATCAAAGCACTGATTTATGAATCTCAGCTCACTGCTGGGCATTGGGAATCATTTAGGTTCTCAGATTTCAAAAAAGGCATATTTAATTCTACTTTTATAGATTAACTACATACAATTCTATCAACTTTTATTTTTATGTGGGATTAAGTTATAAAAGTAGCTGACAAATGTCTTGCTCTATTAACTGAATTATGCTATTCATAAACTTAAATTGGTCCTGTAAATTAGGCTTTTGGAGTCTTGTTTAAGAAATGCTTTCCCAATCCATCTCCCAAAACAAACCTCTTAAATTTTAAGTGTTTTATAGCATTCTAACAGTTAGATATGATGCTTTTATATTTGCATCGATTACATTGCAATAAATCTTCTGATTCTTTTCTTCTTATGCTAAGCCACTTTCTCCAAGATTATCTAATGTATAATCTGTTCTTTTTCTCTCCCTTGTGATGCCCTAAACCATGTTTCATTATATTCATATGACCCTTTAGAGACTCTGCCTGATTCTGTTGATCTATTTTTTATTTCCTATACAAGAACTATATAGATTTGACACCAGTGGCTTTCTAATATGTGTTCATATCTGGTAGGGTGGCTTTTCTATATTTGTTATTATTTTTCAAAATTTTCTTAGCTATTTGTAGACTTTTATTCTTCCACATTCATTTTAGAATGAATATTTCACATTTTTCTAAAATTATGGCTGAGATTAAAGTTGTAATTGGATTGATAAAATAATTAAGAAGAAATAACATTTTAAAAATATTTAAAAATCCCACCAATGGACATGTTATATCGCTTCTTTTATGTCTTTTGGTAGAGTTTAAATTTTTCCCCATGTTGATTTTACTCATTTTTATAAAGTTAGTTCCTAGATAAAATACACATTTTCTTATTGTAAAATGTATCACATTTTCTATTTCACTTGCTGCATTAGTCAGACTATTCTAGAGAAAGAGAATCAATAGGATTTATTTATTTACTTACTTATTTATGAGATTGGCTTACGTGGTTGTTGAAGCTGGGAACCCTGAAATCCATAGGACAGGCCAGCAAGCTAGAAACCCAGGTGGGTATTAAAGCTGCTGTCCTGAGGTAAAATTTCTTTGGAGAGAAACCTCAGTTTCTTCTCTTAGAGTCTTCAACTGATTGCAC
The DNA here is from genome assembly GCF_022355385.1 of Mustela nigripes. Taxonomy (NCBI): domain Eukaryota; kingdom Metazoa; phylum Chordata; class Mammalia; order Carnivora; family Mustelidae; genus Mustela; species Mustela nigripes. Next base: position 137,001,783 of record NC_081561.1, on the reverse strand, counting down.
AAGACCTATCCATATTATTGAGGATAATCTCCTTTACTTGAAGCTTTTACTTCAATGTAGATGTTAACCACATTTACAAAATATCTTCACAGCAGTACCTAGATTAGTGTTTGATTAAATAATTGGGTAGTATAGCCTGGGCACGTTGATACATAAAACTATCATTTAATGATAACAATATATAGAACAACACAATTTTGCACATTAATACATACAGCAAACTTTTGACTCTGATTATAACCTGACTGTAATCTCTTTTGATTATCTTGGGTTTAGTACATAAATAATGACATACTGAGCACATGATTAGGGCTTTTCCTCTTCAATCCTTGCATGTTTTTTCCTTGCCTCTTATCACGTTGGCCGGGATCTCCTGTTCTGAGGTGAATTGTATGGGGAGGAATCCTATTCTTGTTTCTGACCTTTTATAGTTTTTCTATAAGTAAAATGTTTTCTGAAGGGATTTTTTAAAAAAGATTTTATTTATTTATTTGAGAGAGAGTGAGAGAGAGAGTGAGAGAGAGCATGAGAGGGGAGATCAGAGGGAGAAGCAGACTCCTGGCAGAGCTGGGAGCCCTATATGGGACTTGATCCCCGGGCTCCAGGATCATGACCTGAGCCCAAGGCAGTGGCCTAACCAACTGAGCCACCCAGGCACCATTCTGAAGGGATTTTATTTCTAGTGCTTATCAAGTTAAATAAGCTCCCTTATATTTCTAATTTCTAGTCTTTATTTATAAACAGGTACTAATTTTCATTAAATACATTTAGACTCCTAATAATAGGTTATTTAAATTTTTTTTCTTCTGAACATTAATGAGCTATATTACATTGTTAGATTTTAAAAAAATTTTGAGTTATTCTTGCATTTCTGGAATTATTCTTGCATATACTGCAATTGATAACAATTTTTTAAAAGATTTTATTTATTTGAGAAAGGGATAGAGCATGCGTGAATGCACATTAGCAGGGGGAGGTGGAAGGGAGAGGTATACTCCCCACTGTAGAGGGAGCTTGATGCTAGGCTCCATCTGAGGACTCTGAGATAAAGACCCGAGCCAAATTCAGCCGCCTAACCCACTGAACCACCCAGGCACCCCTTGGAAGTATTATTTTTGTAATATAGTCAGGATTTTTGAAACTGAGTTTATAACTAAAATAACTTTATTATAGTTATTTATAAAATAACATTGTTTAATATAACTAAATTAAATAGTTAAATAGGGGCATAATACATTTGGGTCTCAAAACTAGATGTTCAAATATTTGCTAAAAATTCTGCATCTTGCTTTGGAATATAATGTCTATTTTCTTGAAATGCCAGTTAAAAATGTTCTTTGTAGTATTTTGCTATATATATATATATATATATATATATATATATATTCCCTCTACCCTCATAAATATTTTTAGATATTACTATACTATTATACAAAGTCATTTTCTAATAATGAGTAATAAAACAAGTGGAAGACCCTTTGGTCTTTACCTCACCTAAGTGGATGGTGGCTCATGATGTCTGAAGGCACTGACTAGAGCTGGGTTTTGGCTGGGATTTAGTAGCTGTGAATTGTCTGAAATTATAGAGTAAGTTGTGTGTATGTGTGTGTGTGTGTAAGAGAGAAAAAAAAGAAACAGGCAGAGATGGTGAAAGAGAGAGAGTTTGTACATGTTTATGCTTATTTTAGCTTTCATTGGATTAAACCAGAGGGTCTTTGGATCAAAATCAAAAACTGCTGTCTAAATTTGTATTCCCCTGCAGATTAGTCAACATCAGCAGTCTTTTGCTTTTCATGACGGCTAACCTAAGTAACCTAATAAATATTTATATTTGTATATAAAGAAGTTGTGCCCATATATATTTAAAATTACCATGTAATTAAAAAAAATAAAATTACTATATAATCTTCTCTTTCTACTTCATTGAAAATTCAATCCACTGTTCTTTAATACCTGAGAAAATGTTCCCATGATTCCCTAATTTATATGGAGCATATGCTTTCTTCACATTTCCTCATCTTACTGCCAATTTTAGTGTTCAGGGAATAATTTCATTGAATTTTATAGAATCAAAATTAGTGGCCAATAGGTGCTTAGAAAGAAAGTTTATTTAAAGTGGATTGTGGGTATGCTTACATATAGGGATTTTAAAACAATGACAACAACAAAACAGGATATGAATCACCAAAGGACAGAAGAGAATATTTCTGACTAGGGGAGTGGGCTTCCAGTGAGGTCCATGTGTACCATGTGTCTTAGGCAATCACAGGAAAGGATCTTTCCGACAGATAAAGTATCTTAAGCAAAGGCAACATGTTAGAATGTGAAGGGAAGACTGGGTGTGATTACCTTAAATCATCTAGAGAGGGGAAGGTCTTATTTTTCTGTAAGTAGCTCTAAGAAACTATTAGATGTTTGGTCAAATTTTCAAACATTTTTGAGGCTGTGTATAACATATCCATTTTGGTGTTTGGGTAGGGATAATTGCGTTACAACTTGCTTGTCTTTTATCAAGGGTGTCTTTAGCTTCCTAAGCCACTCCTGGTAAATCTTTCAATTCAACCGCCTGTGCTATTTTTCAAAAGTAACCCTGCCACAAATATAATAGGCAAAAAGGAAAAAAAAAGTAGTAAAATATAAAGATTACTGATTATTCACAGTAATGTGAATCGTGATTCACAGTCACCATTTCTAATTAGTTATTTGTGTCTCTGATTCATTACCACCTCCCACAGAGCCAAATAGGTCTGGAGTATTCTAAGAGTGACCCCATTCTGAGCTCACCCACAGGTCTTCTTCAGCTCCATATTCAATATTTGTCTTGCAGAACTTGACCACTTATTTGACTACAAGGAGAAAGTGTTTTTTAAAACAGGTGCTCCTAAAGAATTTGAAGTATTGATTTCTAATTAGAAATATTTTCCAAAGGTATAAAAGCAGGAGCTCAGTTTTAAACACAATAAATAGACCAAGACAAAACCTGGACTGAGACTGATTCCAGGAAGTTCTGGTGATAACTTTATAATTCTTAATAGGGAACTATCATTTTTAATGAAAATGGTCTAGGATTTCCTTTGTACATGTATATGTTACTTGGTGGCACAAATATAAGTGTCATAAAATGGTATTTAAAATATTATTTGTTAATCAATGAATTTACTTTTGGTTACTGCTCAGTTGATGAATTTGATGAATATTAATTAAGCATTTAAAGATAATCAAATATAATTCTTAAATACTCATGTGATATAATAACAACAAATGCAATAATAAAAATAACAAAACACTTAAAAAATGTTTTGTTTATTTGTTTGAGAGAGAAAAAGAGAGCAGAAGCAGGAGGAGAGGGAGAGGGAGAAGCAGGTTCCTCACTGAGCTAGCAGCCTGACTTGAGGCTCAATCCCAGGATCCTAGGATCATGACCTGAGCCGAAGGCAGATGATCAACTCACTGAGCCACCCAGGTGCCCCAACAAAACACTCCATTTATTTATTTATTTATTTTTACCAATATTGCCATTGGAATATTTAAGGAAAAAGAAAAAAAAGAAATCCCCAAACTTAAAAAAAGTTCACAGCTGAAAACAAGTGAGACAGAATTCTCATTATATATTTTGCACATAAAATGAACCTCTAATCATTTGAACAGCATTTATCCTCTTAAGTAAGTTTGGATCTGCTGTTGTATCTCTGCATAAGAAAAAGAAAATGAAGACTTTTTTTGGGTTTCTATGGAAAGCAGTACTTTGATTACTGATGGCTTTCAAGTGTATCACTTCTAGTCCCACAGGCAAAGTGTTTGAAGAAAAAAAATAGAAGGTAGAGAAAAAAGAAAGAAGACTGCAAAGTTATCAGGAATTTTCCCTCAAATGTAGTATCTTCAGAGCCATAGATATGAGAGGTTCTAGAATAAACTCCAAATTCATTTTTAGCTTTAATCAATCAAAAATTATTGAGTACTTACTAGGTGCCAAGCACTGTCCTTGTGACTTAGTGTGAATAGAGAAGATAAAATTTAATAAAAATATTAAATGTAAGTTTCTGTAAGAAACTTAATTCAATCTTTTGTGTTATTTGGGTTTTGTTATTTTCTTACCTGTATTCATAGAATGTTGTAATAAATTGATTCTTGATATAATTTATTGAAAAGTCTGTGTCTTTTTCTTGAAATATAATGTTTAAGTTGTTCTTTTTCTTTGGTTTCCAGGCAAAGGTTTAGGACAGCAGTGAAATCTGCCATGTTTTCAGCAGTGATAGTGGCAGTGTGACATGCTGAACCAGGGATTCTCCTAAGGGTGGCCCTTTTTTCTTTTCTTTTCCTTTTTCTTTTCTTATATTTTACTTATTTACTTGACAGAGAGAGAACAACAGGGGGAGGGGCAGAAGGAGAGGAAAAGCAGGCTCCCCACTAAGCAGGGAACCTGATGTGGGGTTCAGTCCCAGGACCCTGAGATCATGACCTCAGCTGAAGGCAGACGCTTAACCAACTGAGCCACCCAGGCGTTCCAAGATGACACTGTTTCAAGTGATAGTCCTACAGTTTTATTTTTTAGTCAGCTTAAACTGTCTGATGGTTTCCAAAGGAATGACAAGCAGAGGTCAACATCAGCACAGGAACAGATGTGAATAGCATAAAATAGCTGGAACTACTGGAACTACTACTAGTTCTACTACTACTACTACTACTACTACTGGTCACATATAAAATAGTGTGTATCAGAATTGAAGCTGCTTCTTTGAATTTACAATCCAATGCCATACATTTAAATCCAAATACTGTGTTAGGTGATAAAATAAAATATTTTATTCATCTAAAATACCCAAAGCAATAATGATATGGTCTCAGAGTATACTTTTTAGTGGTAGTTTTTGATTTGGGATACACACACACACACACACACACACACATTAATTTTATATATATTTGTGTGTGTATATATATGTGTGTGTACATATTATATATAGATAAAATTCATATGGACTTTTTTAGTGTTGTGGAAGAATAATTTTAAGGAGATATTATTAATTTTTAAATATTTAAGAATATTTAATTACAAGGAGAATGGGAGAGAAGTAGTTTACAAAATAGTATGCATAACATAGTCAGATAGATGGGTGCAGAAACTGGAAATTTATCAACCAAATATTAATAAATCAACAAAATATGAATGTTGAAATCTCTGGATGGTAAAATTATGGATGGGGTGTGTTTCTTGTGTGCTACCAATATTTTTAAAATTCCTACAATGTAAATGTTCTACTTTTATAATGAAAAGATTTCTATATTAAAAGATGGTAATTATTCTTTAAATGCTTGAGGAATGAATGAATTTATTTCCTTTACATTGCTTCTGTTTCGGGGATTCTCTGTATGTGTAAAGTTGTAATATGGAAAGGAAAACCTTAAAGGTATAATTCAAACCCAGTCTCACTGAGACCTGAACAAGAACATTAACAATTATCCCAAAATGTCATTACACATAGACAAGTTCATATGAATATTGAACTTGTCACATTCTAATATTAGCAATCAAACTATGCTTTATGAATAATAGTTTGGGGACAGCTCACTTGTAGCTGTCCCCAAACCAAAGACAGACCTTGAAGACAGAGATTGAAGTGTTTTTTCTTTTTAAACTAAAACACATAAACATCTAAAATTTAATAAGCATGATTTTCTGTAAAACTCCACAATTTTTTTTTTTTTGTGCGTGTGTATATGTACTCACATCCATGTGTAAAGCAGACCTCAAGGTTCTGGCAAAATGATGGTACATCACTGAAACATGCTATATAGATCTTTGAGTTCTGTTATATATCTTTGAGTTCTTGAGTTCTGTTATAGACATTGTTTAGATTTCACTTCAGCTGACACTGTCTTGGGAGGTATTCCATAACCTCAATGAGCAGGCTAAATGTCTTTCATCAACCCAATAAAACTATCACTTGTAGCAATTTTACATTTATTTGTAAGCTTTATGTGTCTGTTTTTAGCATCTTATTGAATGAATGAATGAATGAATGATCAGCTACTTAACTTGAAAGCATTACCTTTTTCTTTTGTTTATTTCCTGCTTATTAGATAAAAGTCACAATGAAATTACAGAATTTCTTCTACTTTATTCTGTCCATTAATCCATTCTATGGTTGAAAAACTTTCTGAGCTTTCTGAGATCAAGGCAAACTCAACAACAAACAGGTGTGTTTCAGAAAATGTTCTTAGCTTAGAGACAGATCCATTGCAAGAATTATTTTAATAGATATATATTTTTAATTTATTTGGGAGAGAGACAGTCAGAGAGAGCATGAGCGAGGAGAAGGTCAGAGGGAGAAGCAGACTCCCCATGGAGCTGGGATCCTGATGTGGGTGGGACTCGATCCCGGGACTCCAGGATCATGACCTGAGCTGAAGGCAGTCATCCAACCAACTAAGCCACACAGGCACCCCCTGTATTTTAATATATTATTTTCCCTGGTAGTCTCTGGGCTTTTGAGTACAAGGGCTAAGCCCCTCCCTGCTCCCTCCCACCCGTACTCTTAGCACAGTTCTTTGTGCTTAATTCTTAATAAGCTGCCTCAGTTCTAATGTTGCCATTTGCAGTAATAGAAAATTAGTTCAGAAGCTTGGAGCAGGAATAGGAATTTATGGGTTAATGGAATTATAAATATCCAGAGAAAGCTTGAGATTTAGTTTGAACAACCTGTTCTAGTTCCTTGCAATTATCTGAGCCATGATCTTATTTCTGTGTATTGACATCATCCTTATCCTAGCTCCTCTCATGTTAGTAAAATGACTACAGTGGTTCCATCCTTTACATCTGAACACCATTTGATTCCAGAAGAATATAAACTTTTGAACCAAAGTCCTGAACTTCACTCTAATTAGGGTGGGGAGAGAGCACGCACCACTCAGTTATCGTGGGTCAGGAGGATTGTCATTCACTGATTGCCTCAGGTCTCTGGTATGTGTCATATCCTTATCCAGTAACAGTGGGATAATTTCAGGCGAATCAGAACTTTGTCTCCAAGCTGAAGGTGGGGCCAATTGTGCTTAACTTAGATGATCAATAGCAGAAATGTAAAATGGCTCTGGAAGAGGCATCTAAAAATGCTCACATTTCATTTGGAAGTAGGAGAGATAAGACATTGAATACATTCAAGGTTATTTTTCTGATCTAGCACTCTTAACAAGTTTGTTCTCAGGAAGTTGAAAGGCAGATTGAAAGTTGAAACTGCTTACGTACATTTTTTATGATTCTCGTGGATATTTGTGGATATTGCTGGGTTGAATAAAAGTTTCTATTTTTTTTCTACTGGCATAGAGCCAAAATGGAAGATTATATAATCAAAGGTATTTCAGAAGTTCTAGTTTCATTGACTATGACACTATAACTAAGTAGAAGTAAATGCTACTTCAAAAGATTGTAAGTTGAAAAGAAACTGAAGCTAAGCATTCCTGAACAAATGTAGGTAGTAAATTAAAATACATATTTAACTATGTATATTTCACTAGGTTGTAATAAGTTGTTCTAAAATGGTGCTTTTAAGAAAATAGGAATACCTTTCATATATATGTTTATATAGGAATTTATGTTTATATAGGAATACCTTTCACATATAAACATATATGTTTCATGTTTCATGTATATGTATATGTATATGTATATGTTAACTGACAACAAAAGTGCCCACAATGATATCACACACACATGCAAAAGGAGAATGGGACACACACACACACACACACACACTTTTGGCTAATCCAAGAAGAGATAAAGGGAAACACAACATCCAGGAAGAAATCAGTGAACTATTTGGGGTTCTGGGTTGGACACATGAAGCATGTGAATTCCTGGTAGTGAAAAATCAGGAAAGAAAGAAAGAGAAAGAGTCAAAAAAGACGACCGAAATTGCAGCTCATCAGGCAAAAACCGAGTAGAAGACTGGAGGCAGGAAAATAGAGCAGACTTCTGGGTGGGACCCAAGGTAATTAGGGATAGGAATCCCTCCTTATTAGGATAGTCCTGAGGTTGAGATCAGGCACACAGTATATCTAACACAGACTACAGGCTTAAAATTTGAAATGTCTGGAAGAATATTCCAGTGAAACAATCTGGGCCTGGTGTTTTCTTTTGTTGAAATATTTAATTTTTGATCCAATTTCAATAGCAGTTATTCAGGTTTTGATTTATCCTTAAGTGAATTTTGATTGTTTGTATCCTCCAAGGAATTCACCTATTTCATCTAATCTATCGAATTTGTGAGCATAAAGCTGTTACCTTGTGCTTTTATTATCATTTTAATGTTCATACAATCAACAGTGATGTCCCCTTGAGACTTCCAATTTTTTATGATTTTTTCATTTTAGTCCTAATTTTAAAGTTAGGAAAACAAAACAAAACAAAATAAAATAAAGGTAACATTCTACCAGAAAAATGTGAATCAGGAAATAAACTGCAAAGGTACAGGTTTATGATAAATGATGATTCTTTTAACTGTTTTCAGGATGGTCCAAATTTTGCAAGGCTTTCTCTTTTAAAATTGCAATGTTTTATTCTGACCATTAGCTTCTTCCTCCCACTGCTTATCTGAGTTACATCGTTTGTATACTTCCTCCTGACATTCAGGTCTGATTCTTTCAGCCAGTCCAGGTACACTAGTGTGCTGAGACCTGACAAATCCAGATGACCACGTTTTATTAGCAGCATCATTTGTGTCTCTAAACTTGAGGATGTTCAAGTGAAAGTTTGTAAGTTTGTCATTTTGAGCCACACGTTCAGCATTGCTGCTTTATTTTCTCAAGACAAAAGCTTAACAACTCAATTTTCTTTTTATAAATGAAAACAATTACTTTCCAATGACAACACTTGATGAAAGACACGCAAATTGGAAGATGAAATCGAAGTTAGCAACGCAGTTCTAAAGACTCCATTCCTTCTCTGTGACTAACTTCGACAAACTCCATCTGTGCATCCCTGATTTATTCTTACCTCCTGGAGATAAAATGTTCATGGAAATTGAATCTAGATGTTTAAGTTCATGACATTGTCTGTGAAGAATCAATCCATAAAATCTGTGGAGAAACTACAATGGATGTCTGTTTAGATGTTTTGATATTCTCTCTTCAATTTTTTTAAAGCTTCTCTTATAATGCTGCTTACTTAAAAATAATAGAGGGATGCCTGGGTGGCCCAGTTGGGTAAATGGCTGGCTTTGGTTCAGGTCATGATCTTGGGGTTCCTAGGATCCAGCGTCTCCTCACGCTCTGCACTCAGTGGGAGTCCACTTGTCACTCTCCCACTTCCTTCCCCCACCCAGGCTCTCTCTCTCTCTCTCAAATAAATAAGTATTTTTTTTAAAAAAAATTTATTTATTTACTTCATGGAGAGGCACAAGCACACAAGCAGGAAAGGCAGCAGAGGGAGAGAGAGAGAAACAGGCTCTCTGCTGAGCAAGAAGCCTAATGTGGGGCTCAATCCCAGGACCCTGGGATTAGGACCTGAGCTGAAGGCAGACACTTAACTGACTAAGCCACCCAGGCACCCCAAATAAGTAAAATCTTAAAACAAAACAAAACAAAACTAAACTAAACAAAAACCAACATAGAAATAGAGGCATATGAGCTGCTTAGCTAGGGAAGGACACTTTCTGCACCAAGTAGTCAGGGTCCAACTGTAGAGAAATAACACCATGCCAGAGGTGAGGGGAGAGTTTTAGGAGAGAGGTGAAGTATATATTTCACTTTAATAATAGTGAAAGCAACAGCAATAGGTACTTTCCATTTCTGATCTCATCTGCTCGCTAATCTTCATATGAAGACCACGTGTATATTATTTTCATTTTAACAAATTAGAAATATGAAGTTTAGCAAGACTAAATAATTTGCCAACTATCACAAGAAAGAGTCTGGATTAAAATCAGTGTTGATCTGGCTGTTTATTACTGTGTAATACAGATTCAGGTAGCAAGGATATACACATGCCTCAAGAAGGCAACAAAGATGGCTCTGGAGGCATCTGGGAGACTCTCTGAGGGACCCTGAGGTAAAATTCTTCTTAATCAGCATGGGAATGGGAAGACTGAGCTAATCTTGGCATTTTAATGGAAGTTACTGAAGGATCATGCAGAAGAGTGTTTCCAAAATAAGGCATCCAAAGAAGTTCCTCTAAAATGATTGATTGCAAGGCATTGCTGGCAAGATTCTGTAGGTTTGTGTGGGGTGTGGGTGAGTAGGGTCCAATCAAATTATCTTAGGTGTACAGACACTGATGTGAGCAAATGCGATATGAGACGTCTCTTCAAGTGAAATGTTCTCAGTGTTTTGAGGCTTCCCTATTAAAAGATATTGCTACTTCCAAATAAAATAAGCATCTCAGTTTTCGCTAGAACAGAGGTATAACAGAGATAGCCTTTACAGACTTGAAAGGCAATGAGCTTGCCAGGCTCCAGAAGCTGACATAGGTGGCCAGGGTTCAATACCTTAGATGCAGTAGGGGAAGAAAAAAGCTTAAAAGCAACAACAAAATGTGTTTGGTTAGGGTTTGTATCAAGCTGGACATAATGATGGCTAGAAACTGGGAAAGGATTTCAGGCATTATGTGAATTAATCTGCTGTTGGCCCAGTGACTGGATCTCGGCATTCCTCCAGCCGATAATTTAAGGCACAATTCCCAAACCATTTCCTTAGAAATCAGAAGACTGTACTCAATATGAGTCTGCAAATTCAATAATCAGAAAGGTATGATTTAGATCTTTGAGAAGATAAAGGTGTTATGCCCCAGTTTGCACGTCTGAGAGACCACCAAGGAGCCAAGCACCGATGCAATCACATGAGGGTTTATTTGACAAGCTTAAGCTTGGGCCCAAGTATACCCCCACACAGCAGAGTAGGAACTTGGACCCCGAGCCAGATGTCAGAGTTTTTAAAAGGCAGAGTAGGGGTAGACTCAGCGGTGGGTGTGGACAAAGGGGGTTATGGATGATCTAAGTCTCTAAGGAATTTTGGAAGGGAGGTCTCCAGGACCTTGAGGGGCTAGCTATTGTCTGGGGAAAAGGTTGTTCATTACCAGTAATAAAAATCTTCTCTTGAGACCCTTTAGATGTATATCAGTGGGTCATATGCTTGGGAATGATTGCTGACACTATCTTGGAGGTTTAGAGATAAAGTTTCTCATTTCTCCTATCAAGTGTCCTTGTTAGTGAGATTTAGGTTTAGAAGAAATTTAACTTTATTTACATTTCCTTCTGCCTCAGCCTTCTTCCGTTTTATGGTGAGGATGGCGACATTAGGACTTGGGGAACTGAGCTATTTGCCCATGGAAATTGGGCTATTGTTAAATCTCTCGGACATTTGTAAACCAAGGGAAACTCTTGTCTTGCAGGATTGCGATCTCCGCAAGTTAACTATTTGTTTTTCTTTTAGGGCAGCCAGGGGTGGCTGAGGAAAGTCACACATATTACTGAGGGGAGGAGGGGAGCAGGGGAGGTGGAGAGCGGTGCAAGGTACCAGCTTTTGCTTTGCCACGAAGGCTGTACTTATATCAGGGCTAGACTCGAGATGGGTACAGCCTTGTTCTTCTTGGCCTCCACAAAAGGAAGAAATAAAGTCTTTTGAAAAAAATTATAATTTATAAAAAGAAAGATATGAATGAAGAACAGATTAACAAGAAAAGAAATGAAATGAATTTTAAAAAGATACCTGAAAAAGTAAAAAAAAAAAAAAAAAGTCTGGAACGAACACAGTTGAAAACTACTGAGGAATTTACACAGATTGCAACACGGAAAATAAAGTTATAAGAAGACAGAATAAGTGAAAGATGAATGAAAACTACATATGTTGGGCGCCTGGGTGGCTCAGTTGGTTGAGCAACTGCCTTCGGCTCAGGTCATGATCCTGGACTTCTGGGATTGAGTCCCACATCGGGCTCCCAGCAACTTGGGGAGTCGGCTTCTCCCTCTGACCTTCTCCTCTCTCATGCTCTCTCTCACTCATTCTCTCTCAAATAAATAAATAAAATCTTAAAAAAAAACACTACATATGACTAGTGGGATTTACAGAGAGAGAGGTTTGAGAAGAATGATATAGAAACAATATTAAAAGAATTTTCCAAGGGGCACCTGGGTGGCTCAGTCGGTTAAGTATCTCACTGGATTTTGGCTCAGGTCATGATCTCAGAGTCCTGGCTCTGGGTTTGGTGCAGAGTCTGCTTGTCTCTTTATCTCTGCTCCTCTCCATGCTCTCTCTCTCTCTAAAATAAATAAATAAATTCTTAAAATAAAAATTTTGCCAAAACTGAAGGTATACATGCCCAGATTAGAAATAAACAAACTAGAAAAATACAAGTAAGTTCAAAAACTTCCAGTTAAGTCTGAGTTTCTAATACCCCAATATTCATTCTTCCCTTTTTTCTTTTGGTTATATGACACCAAAAGTTATATGAGTTTTATCTGAGTTCATTTTCTTGAATTAATTAAACCACCCCCTTGGGAAAAAAAAATTCTTTTCTCAGTATTTTCCTCCTTGTAGCTCAAGTTTTCTTCTTGCTGGAGGGAATCTTTTGATTGTTCTTTTAGTAAGAATCTGTGGTTCTTAAATTCTTTTAGCATTTAAATATTTGGAAGTATGTTTATTTTTCCCCTACAATTAACTGATACTTATATGGATATAGTAGTCTAGAATTATAACAATCTTTCTTCCACACTTTAAAGATTTCATTCCTTTTTACTATTAGGTGGTTAGGATTCAATGCCTTCAGGGAAATTGAAATCAACATCTCCTGCTGCTGATAAAGTCTGTTGCCAGTTAAACCACAGTTCCTTGGAAAACTATCTCTGTTTTTTCTTCAAGTTCAAGTTATCCTAAAAGGCATATAGAAAAGTAAAATTTCAACAAACACTGGGAGTAAATATTGCATTTAAGTCACAAAGGATTATTATCCAGAGTATATAAGGAATTTCTGCAAATCAGTAAAAAAAAAAATAATTCTGATGAACAGCCCGATAATAGATGGACAATGCCCTTAAGGAAGAAAAAGTTTGGATGATAAATATAGGAAAACTGCTCAACATCACTAATGAGGTAAATAAGAAATAAACCAACAGTGATATCTTTCATACTGATCTGAATGATAAATAATTTTAAAATCTGATAATTCTAAGTATTTGCCAGGATGTATGGACTTGGAAACACAAAGTTTTGGTGGCTTCTAAACCAACACAATTACTCTAAAGAGCAATTTTGTAACACCTGGTAAACTTGAACATGCTAATCTATCAAAAGAACAATTTTACTTTTAGGTAATTATAGGCTCACATGAATGAACAAGGAGGTATGGAGAAGGATAAGTGCTAAAATTTTTTATAGCAAAAATAGTGGTAACTACTCATATGGCCACCCATGGGAGAACTAAGAAATAAATTGCGACATGTTTTTATAATGTACTATCTATGCTTTAACTCATAATACCCAGAGTGGTATGTTTGTTATACTTAATAACTGATGAACTTACATTGATACATTATCATGCTGCTAACCCCTGATACCACTCCATTGACTTTTTGTTTTTTTATCTATTTCAACAGTTTTATCTTTTCCATAATGTCATATAGTTGGAGTCACACAGTATATAACCTGATTGGCTTTTTTCATTTAGTAATACATATTTGACACATCTGTATCTCTTTTTGTGCCGTGAGAGCTCATTTCTTTATTGTATTTTATTATTTTTTTTATGCCTACTGAGGGTTTATTTCACTTGAGAATCTCAGATCATGGGGTGTTTTTTATTATTATTATATTTATTTTAATGACTTCAATAAATAAAGTGAAGGAAGCTTTTTTTTTTAGTGCTGAATAATAAAAGCTCATTGTCTAGATGAGCCATGATTTATCTATTCATCTACTGAAGGACATCTTGGTTGCTTCCAAGTTTTAGAAATTATGAATAAAGCTGCTGTAAATATTGAAGTACAGGCTTTTGTATAGACATGTTTTCTGCTCCTTTGGATAAATACCATGGAACATGATTGCTGCATTTTCTAGTAACAATATATTTACTTTTGTAAGAAACTGCCAAACTGGCATTCAAAGTGGCTGTCCATTTTGTGTTCCCACAGCAATGTACAAAATTGAGGTAAGCTTGCTCAAAGAGGGCCATAATGTCTTATAATAAAATCTGATTCAGGAGAGACCCCCAAATTAACTCTACTGTTTATGAGCATACAACATGGACAAATATTTCCTTTTTATTATTTTTCATTTTGTAATAGAGGATCAGAAAAATGATCAATTCAAAGACATAGAATTATAGATATTTTACACAAATAGCCTAATGCTTAAAATTCACAACCATGGTCAAACACAGTTTGGCAAATATACCAAGACACAACCATTAAAATCAAAACCTCTATTAAAAATGAGCAACCTTTTATTTATGGACTTATCATTTCAGATCAGCCATGGTATCTAATAATCATAAACCCCTCAGTAAATGCCATTTCATTTCTAGGAGATCAAGGGTCATTTTCCCAGTCAAAATCAGAACAGCAACTTATATATCTTCTTATGTCATTAAGACTTAAGGAAAAGTCTTTGAAGATGATGCCTTTCAAATACAAGTCAACCTACTTGAGCATTCCAAGAGGCCTTCTATTGAGAACATTAGTAAAAGAAGTACTTTTTTTTTTTTTTTAATCTTAGTGTTATTATCCAGAGGATTTCTGTTAGTCTTACATGCTATCATACATTAAATACTGTCATTGTTTCCCCAAGTGGTCTGTGCCTAATGTGTGGAAACATTCCGGTAAGGTACATATTTTTATGAAAAGGTTTGATTTTTACATTGATTCATGTTTCTGAGAACTTGGTTTAAAAAGCCTTCATTGGGGTAAGTTTTACAATTTTTGAAGCTTAGTTTGGTCCCGAGATCAACCCAGAAGAACCACAAAAACTATTTTCAGTAGTATGAGATTGGGCTTTCAGGGTTATTATGAAAATGTAGAAATAAAATGGTCAGTTGCTCAGTAGTTGGGAGTAAAGATTTGGTATTGCCAGAAATGCATGGGAACTTGAGCTCTAAACACTTTGAAAAATCAGGAGTATCCGGACACCTGTGGCATATGTAGATTTGGTTTGCAGAGTGTTGGTGTCAACAATATGGTTTCAGTTTCCTTTAGTTTCTTTGTCCACTGATTTTCTTTAAAGAATGGAGTAAATATAGGGGATACATTTTTTGTTTGTTTGTTTGTTTTAGTTTTTTTAAAAAATAAACTTATTACTTTATTTTATGCTAAACTATTATCTGGATTGCATCACATATATGAGGCATATACCTTGAATTTTGGAGTAAGATGAATAGAGAAAAATGAGAAATATTGGATCTAAGTATTTAAACTTTATTTTTCAGTTATAATTTAGGTATTACACCCTCTGCTACCATTTGTTGATAGGAGTAACTTGTAGGTAACTGAAAACCTTATAAAACAGAGAGAACATGAAATTAAGAATCCTTTCAGTCTAAGTTTGAATTTAATCTGAAAATATTCTAAGTGGTCTTCTATATAGCTTGGGGATGACATTAGATTTGTTTGATTATTTCCAAAGCTATCAGAAAGAAAAAAATGATTTGAGTTATAATCATTTTCTAGAAACTGAACAAAATTAGTAATATTTGAGCAAAGAAAATAGAAAGTCATGACTTGCATTGTAGTAAACTTCTTCTCTTATTGTAAACTATTTAATTAGCTAGAAGTGACCTTTTTAAAGTACATTCACTGAAAGTGCTTCTGTGTGAGAAAAATGTAGATATCATGGCACTGAGGAATCTCACGGCATGCTATCTGTTGCCAGGTCCCCTGGGAAAGGTTTACATCACGATGGGTGTGCAACAATGGCACTCAAGAATGCAGAGTTGTATCTCCAGTGGGCCCCTGAGAGTCTTTGGCAAGGAGCAAATGCTTGGCAGAACCAAATGATCTCCAGAGCCCACCAGAGTGATATCCAGGCCACTCCTTGTTTGGTAACACCCATAAGCATCTGCATAGTTTCTTTTGGAGGTTTCATTTAGTTACATCATCTGTAATCTTGTGTCAGAGTCTTAACATACATTTTTCTATCTATCTATCTATCTATCTATCTATCTAGATAATAGATAACTTGGTGTGCATTCTTAAGGTCAATATACTACTACCAAAAATTCATTCCAAACAAAAATTTAAAAATAGTATTCTTAACTTCTGTTTTTTCTGGAAGTTGCCAGAAATAGAATTTCAGTTGACGTGTCTGAGGCAGATCTCAAAATGGAAAGGAAAGTAATTGGGATGGTTCTTCCACTTTTCCATCTAATGCCATCTCCTTTGTGGTATCTTCCTTATTTCTAATGTTCTGATTTATGAGGGAGAAGAAAAACTGAGAACATGCAAGAATCTTTTCCTAACTGTCTTGAAGTGGCAGTTCTGTGAAATCAACTCAGTGTCTCTGAAAATGAGGTCAGGATTTAAAAACCAATTTACAATCTAAAGATCCTAAAGACCAGGTAAAATTTAGCAGAATCAATTATAATAAAATAACTATAGAAGAGTTCTCTAGTTATTGGTATTTTTTAAATTAAAATTATAAGAACTAGTACATTTAAAAAACAGAATGGAAAGTAGCAGATTTTTTTCCCCAAATGAAACATTTTTTTGGTATTTGAGAGGATCATGTATTTAAGGACAAGCAACTATCCTAAAAGTTATTTCATTAAATATAGAAACACTGCAGTTGTACAGGCAATTCAAAAGGATCTTAAATTCTAGAAATTCCAGTTTATAGTAAACACCATAGAATGGCATTTACTTAAGGTGTAGGCCATTGTGGGCAGCATGAATTCATGCTTTGACTGATAATGTTGAGTTTTCTGTTTGCAGAGTACAATTATTTTCCAGGAGGCTGAGAACAGGCAGGTCTGAAGAAAAGAGTTGGGCATGAACACCTGTTTATTCTGCTTCAGTACAGGGAGTGCTTCTGTAAAAAAAAAAAAAAAAAAAAATCAGGCCTGCCCCTGGTTTCCCAGTCTAGAATAACCTTGGGCCTCTGTGTCTATGCTCTTTATTACACATTTGTGATCTGAACACGTAGAAAGCAAGAGGAACCTCTAGGTTGCTCCATGCTGCTAAAGTGCTTTATTGTCAATAAGTTATTTACTTTTCCAAGTTGTTGATTGTTGACATTTTAAAGTCAAGTGGGCCCCACTATGGAGAGACAAGTTTCCTGGGCTATGCAGTAAGAGCTCGCATTTATTTAGCACTTTGCGAGTTACAAAGATTTCTCGCTTACATGATCACATATGACACTCACTAGAACTCCTCAAAATGGATTATTCTTCATTCACATGATTATTTTTCATTTCACATTAACCCTGGGCATGGAGATTCACCTTTGTTTCAGTTTTCTATCACTGCAAATGATACTTATCTAGCATCTAGCAAATATCTAGCAAATTACAAACTTAGTGTCATAAAACAGCACAAATATGTTATCTCATAGTTGTAGAGATCAGAAGTCCTGAAATCAAGGTATTGGCAGGGCTGAGTTCCTTCTGCAGACTCTAGTGGACAGTCCATTTCCTTGCCTTCTCTGTCTTCTAGAAACCATCTGGATTCCTTGCCTCCTTGGCCTTACTATACTTGAAGTCAGCACCTTTGTATCTTCTAAACTCTCTGTTTTCACAGTCATATTGCTTTTCTCTCTCTGATTCTTCTGTGTTCCTCTTTGTGATTATATTGGATCCACCCCAATAAACCAAGAAAATCTCCCTATCTAAAGATCCTTAACTTAATCATATCTGAAAATTCCCTTTTTCTGTGCAAGGACCATTTCACAGGTCCTGTGGATTAAGATGTGTCTATCTCAAGAGGGGTGGGGAGTTGGCCTCATTCAGCCTGACACAGCTATAATATCTCATTTAATCTCATGCCAACACTAGGGATTTGACATTATTTTCTGTTTTATAACCAAGGAAGCAGACTTAAAGTGATTGAATGAATTAGTGGAGGTGTAGTATGTGGTAGACTAAGCAGCATACTCCATTCTGTCTACCAAACCTGTGCTTTTTCCTTACACAGTAATTTTTAAATCTTGTGTTCTCAGAGATTCTCTTCCAAATGATAATGTCATATGCTTCAGGGAGAAAAGTTTCTTGGTGAAGCAAGTTGGAAAGAAAACTTCATGCCATAGCCTTCTCAGAGGGTCATTGTATGCATGATGATTTTGTGAGGTCCAAGATCTTAAAACAACAGCCCCCATGCCCCACCATTAAACCTTGCCTAACCCAGCATTTCCTGAATTATCTGTGAAAGAAAAATTGTTATATTATTTAGATTTAAAAATATTTTTTTGAGAGAGGCAGGGATCATACATAGAAAACCTTCCCTAAACAGAAATAGTTTAGTTTTTACAAACATTAGGCAGATTCTGCTTCTCCTTATATAAAATGTGTATACTTTTAAAAGTAACGTTATTAGGGTGCCTGAGTGGCTCAGTGGCTAAGCATCTGCTTTTGATCAGGTCATGAGCCCAGAGTCCTGGGATGGAGCCCCACATTGGGCATCCTGCTCAGTGGGAAGTCTGCTTCTCCCTCTCCCACTCTCCCTGCTTGTGTTCCCTCTCTTGCTGTCTCTCTCTCTGTCAAATAATTCAATAAATCTTAAAAAAATTAAAAAAAATTAAAAATAACATTATTTAGGTTCTTGCTAGTAGCTAAGTTGCAGGCCAGAGCCTCAAAGTCAGGTTTTCTGAACTTAAATAAAATATTCTTTCCATGACATTACTGTTGTAAAGACCCATAAACATTAAAAAGTACATCTTAAAGATTTATTTTATTTTATTTTTTAAAAGATCTTATTTATTTATTTGACAGAGAGAGAGAGAGAGAAAGAGACAGTGAGAGAGAGAGCATAGCAAGGAGAGTGGGAGAGGGAGAGAAGCAGGTTCCCTGTTGAGCAAGGAGCCTGATGTGGGGTTAAATACCAGGACCCTGAGGTCATGACCTGAGCCAAAGGTAGATGCTTAATAACTGAGCCACCCAGGTGCCCCCTAAAGATTTATTTTAATTAAGTGCATATTGCAAGTATCTTTTTTCTTTGTGTCAGTAAGAGACAACAGGTTATTCACAGCTAGGGAATAAAAAATTAATACTGGGATTAAATATATTCTTCTTTATCTGAAAACAACTGTTCTCTGTTAAACATATTGTCCAAACTTTTGAAATCTGTCTTTATACCTGTAACACAGAAGTACTATAAACCACATCAATTTTAGATGCTATACATCCTCTGCCACATGCTTGTGCCTTTGAGTTTAGAACTTGGAATTTTGAACTTGGAATGTCAAAGCCAATTTCTGTAGTTTCTTTCTCCTTTTGAAATAATTTGGAGTAACTTTAAAATAGTAAATTTCCTTCCATGTTTATCTAATGGGAAACCATTAATTTGACTTAAAAGAAAAATAATTACATTATTACTGGGTCATGGGGGCGCCTGGGTGGCTCAGTGGGTTAGGCCGCTGCCTTCGGCTCAGGTCATGATCTCAGGGTCCTGGGATCGAGTCCCGCATCGGGCTCTCTGCTCGGCAGGGAGCCTGCTTCCTCCTCTCTCTCTCTCTGCCTGCCTCTCTGCCTACTTGTGATCTCTCTCTGTCAAATAAATAAATAAAATCTAAAAAAAAAAAAATTATATTACTGGGTCATGGAAGCTCTTTTCTAGGATCATCATCAAATAAAGGAGTAAAACTCCAGAGGTTTCATGTTGCTTTTGCACTTTTGGACTTCAGGAATGCAAGGTTCTTCCTTTCCTAAGGAGCAGGCTATAGTTACAATGGTTGTTTCGGAGTTGTGAACTTGATATAAATAATTCCTTGTTTTATTTCATTATTTTGATCAGTAATTAAATGTTCATTTAGCAAAGAATTCAGCATTGCAGAGTGTTGCGGCCGGCGCGACAAATCCACCAGGAATGTGAGGGTAAGAGGATGAAGAAAAGAACTTAAGAAGCAGAGAGATGGGGGCAGGAGGAGCACTGAGGAGGATGTCCAGCAGTGCTAAGTTTATTCAAAGCATTAAGGCCATATATATAGTGATAATAGGTGATAATAGAAGAAGCAGTACATCTGTGTCTAGTTAAACAACCACGAGTTCCCATAATAAGTTTCACGTTTAACTATAAGCAGACCTCCTGACGTCAAACGGCTGATGCCAGTACAATTGTTCTGTATTCATGCAGAAAACCTGAAAGTAATTTATGGGCTGTACTAGGGCAGCAAGGACCAGCCACAAACTTATGATCCCAACCGAATTGTTCCGATTTGTTTAGCAAGCGTGTGGGAAGTCACGTAGGCGAGCGCACAACACATAGCACAGACCCTTTCTCAGTGCTACTCAACTTTTCCCGTCCTAAACCTTTTGTTAGGTTATTCGGACTTTAAAGGAGGCACAAGTCGGGGCCTGGTTTGGTCCTCATTTCAAGCCTTATTGTGGCCTCCCACAGCAGAGATTTCATCTGAACTGGTTGAGTTCTGAATTTAATAAGAATAATTTCTTGTTTGTTTTCATTGTGTGGTCAGTAATTCACTAAATAAACAGTTATTAAAGCCCTGTTCTCAAATTGTATATTGACTATGTTCATCAGCAGCTTTACTTTGACTCATTCTAGTTTCCAAAATTTAAGCCAACTGTCTCTTTAAAGATTTTCTGTTTTTATTTTCAGCTCCTTTTGTTTCCTCAGTTCTACTCTTGTATTTTTTATTTCTATAAATTTATCAAATTATTTTATTTTATTTTATTTTAGCGAGCAAGAGAACATGAGTGGGATGGGGTTGGGGGCAGAGGGAGAGGGAAAAAAAGAATCTTAAGTAGGCTCCATGACCAGCTCAGAGCCTGATACCCTCTTGATTTCATGATCTGAGCAAAAATCAGGAATCAACGTTTGCTTAACTGACTGAGCCACCCTGGTGCCCCAACTTTATCAAATTATCATCACTCTCAGTAATCTAACGGACTAAGAAAGAGTAGTCAAGGACTACAAAATATAAATATAATTTATCAAATACATAAATAAAAATGATTATAATATTAAAATTATTTTCATAAGTTATTTTCTTCTCAAATATTAAAAATTTTCTATTAAAATTTGAGTACCAAATAAAGCTAAATTTTTCTATTTAATTTTCTGAAAATTAAGTATGATATATTTCTACAAAATAAAAACATTTGCCATTCCAGTATTCACTATCTATCTAGTTGCCAATGTAAAAGAAAAAAATCATCATTTGTTTTCTTTATGTTACGTTGGGACACACAAATGCACATACACACACACACACTCCAAAATATAATAACAATTTGACTTTTTAATTTTGCAAAGTATTCCTTTGCTGTCATGTTCAAATGTTTTAGTACAGTTCTGATTAGTTAATACCTCTGCACTTACAGATTAACATAGAAATGGACAAGAAAATAGATCCTTTGCATTAATTAGAAATAATGCATTGTAATGCAAGCACCTTTTGCCGTCATACTCACTAAGAGGAAGAATTTGATAATGAAGGTACTTTGCCTTGCCTCTTTTCTAAATGAACCCTCTGCTCAAATTCTTCTCAACCTGTAAGGCAGTGTCTGTTGGCAAGGTTGGCATAATGAACCTAAAACGCTTGTGATATTTGAACAGTTGCCTTTTGTACTGAGGACATACGAGGAGCCATTGGGGGTGGCCCAACAGTGTATGCATTTTTCTTATTGTTCTTCACTGACAATCATAGAGTTCTTTTCTTTTAATTGAGCATTCAGCAAATATTTATTTTTCATTTATTTAAATGTATATTTAATATATATGATAATTTTCCATTATATGGAAGACCCAGAGCTAGGTTAGGAGGTTAGAAGAACAGAATTTTTGGAAAGTTTGCATTCTAATGCGGGACAAAACACAAATGTACAAAAAATAGATAGGAAGTGGGTAAAAAGTCCTGTGGAGATGTAAAGCCCCAATGATAAAGTATGGTAAAAAAAAGGAGGGACCAAGGGTTACATCATACAGGTTATTTACTCTTACAGATGAATTATTAAGGGGCACCAGTTAGGTGGCTGAGTCAGTTAAGCATATGCCCTTTCCCCACAAGATTGATTTTATTAATTAATTAATTAATTCATTCATTCATTTTAGAAAGAGAGAGAGAAAGCGAGCGAGCAGTGGGGGGGGGGCAGAGAATCTCCAGTTTCCACAGTTGGTGAAGTCAGCACTCAACCAACTGAATCACTCAGGCACACCTAAGCCTTTGAACTTTGATTTTCACTGAGGTCCATGATCTCAGGGTTCTGAAATAGAGGCCCAAGTTGGGAATCCATGTTCAGTTGGGATTCTGCTTGAGATTCTCTCTGCACTGTCTCTCTACCTTCTACCTCTCTCCCCTTTTCTCTCTCTCTCAAATAAATAAATATATGGGTTATTAAATTACAACACTAGATCCACCTTTTTATCCTGTGCTCTTCACCCTGTTTTCCTTCCAGTTGGCTTGTACCTTTTTTTTTTTATTTTCTTGAACAATGAAAATTTTCAGAAAATGTACCTAGTACATGCTTCATGTTCTTAGCGCTGAGATTCTAAATCAGACAACTAAAAACTCTAAGCCTGAAAAATATTTCTTCACTATCCTTCTTTTCATTTTGAAATAAGTTTATGAAAACTAAAGAACTGACATTTATAACCATTAGCCCATTCAATCTAGAAAGCTCTTCTTTTACAAAAACATAGCACATGGAGCAATGACCATGATGTTAACATTTTATAATAAAGGTTTTTTAAAAGGGTTGCATCACAAAATTTTTACACCAATAATAACAACTTACTATTTTTTTTGTTATTTTTACTACGTACTGGTATCAAAGAAAATTTACACTGAACAAGCTAAACAGGGAAGAAACACTTTGTTCAAGACGATTTCAATTCAAGGGATTGAAGCCAATTCTGCTGGGGTGAGCTAGTGGAAAATTACTAGATGATATAAGGGAAATTGGCCAATGGGCTTGGCCATCTTGTTAGCTAATTGTTGCCTTTGAAGTTCAACTCCTACCATCCCACTGAAACGGGGAGGTAAAGGTACTATCTCTTTTAATAATCACATTTCAAAACAATGGCTCCCTGGTTCTTGAGAAGACTATCCCTGGGTTCTGAAAGTATCAATAACCTGGGAAAGGATTAACCACAGGGTCAGAGGAAGAATTTATAACAGGAAGTTGTCAAAACTAAACACTTTAAAAAGAGGGAAGTGGGACGCTAGAGTCAGGAAGAAGGCCATCTAAGTTTAGTCAAGTTGAGGAGACTGCTAAGACTGTTTTAGTCACTAAGCTGTGAATTTGTATATAGTGTCTTAATTTTCATAAAAAAAGTACGTCAAGCAGATTTTCTATTAAACTTTGCTTTAAGGTTAAAAAAATTGAAGCACCAGGAAATCAAACAAATTTCCTAAGATCATAGAACTTGAGTGGCATAAATGACAGAAGAACCTGGGGTGTCTGACAGGGTGTGTGATTCCATGCTTGTATAATATGACTTTAGAACATTAAAGTTTGCCAAGTTAATTTTTCAAATCGAATTTCACAGTAAACCTATGAGATTGTTACATGTTTATAGAAAGTGAATCTCAGACTCACAGAGGAATGATCAAAATGGAACATGATGGTGAGTGGATGTTGCATCTTATTGTGCCAAAGCTGCTTTATTGAAGTATTCATTGCAGTAAATACTTTTGACTTCTCAAGAGCATAACTGGGCTCCACAAACAATGGCTAGAGCTGATGCCTTGCAAAAAAGCACTGTGTATTTTTTCTTGGTAAGATGACTAGAGATAGTATTTTTTTTCTTTTAAAGAAGTATTTCAAACTTTCAAAAATTTATGGAAAATAATAGAATTGAAAACCCATATATTTACCATCCAGGCATATCAAATCTTATTACTTTGACCTCTTTACTTTAGCTTTTATTTCTTTTCTTATTTTTTTAAGAAATAAAATATGAATTTGGAAGTCATTGTAATTCTGAACATGAGGTTTTCTGTTTTAATCAATTCATGAGAAATTTCACAGTTAATTTGCAATTTTAAAGTTCCAACTAATTCAAAGAAATTGGAAGCTTGTGCAGTTTCAATCCCAACTACCCACACACCTGAGGAAGCCTTATCTCTTCTTCTTGGATGGGCATAAAACTTCATATCATTGCTTACTAACTAAGACCAACATCATGCTCCCTCTACTGGAATTGTGTTTTGCTCACTGGTTGCCACAGAAACTTTCAGTTCGATCCAGGCTTTCATCCCTGGAACTATTCCTAATTTTCTTGCAACTCAGTTATGAATGTAAAATATATATATATCTTAAATAAATAATATAAATATATAAAGCTTAAATGTATATTTTAAAACTTTCAGCTAGAATGTGTATCTTTAAACAAACATTAAAGCACTCTGGTTATAAGCACTTTTAATATATAGAAATATTTAGACCGAGTAAGAGCTTCGACTAAAAAGTGTTGAATGTGGATTTTCATATGCTTTTTATTTCCATTTTACCTATAGAATGTTGAATGCTGTTGAGTTGTGCCATAAAAAATAAATACATTTTTTGGTTTCTCATTTGAAGGTTTTTATAGAATGTGTGCTAGCTGAAATGCTTCCTTGCACAGACTTACATTTTATGGAGCTGTGTGGAAATGCAGAACCATTTACAGAAATGAAGAAAGGCTGGTGAATGGTATAGAGACTATATACAAGTTACATATTATCCGTGAGCCTATATTCTTTGTTTGACCATATATGGTTTGGAAGGAAGTAACAGAACAAGGCTTATTAAATGCCTCCCCTTATTCACAGCCATTTTCCAGAGAAATTTCACAAAATTTCTGTTCATCAAATTACATATTTTTTAAATTTTTTTCTAAATCTCTGAGTCAATTGATATAATTGGTCAATATAAAAGTCAATGGCTCATGAATGTGAGTTCAGTTATGGAACCATAAATATCATTTCTACTTAGATTCTTTTCATCTATAATTTTTCTTAATTCCTTTTTCTCTAATTTTATTAAATTGGAAGTTTTCCATGTTACTAATAAACACAGGATGAGTCTAATCGATTCTCTGATTATCATTTTGCTTTAGCCCAGTCAATAAATCTCACATACATTTGAATATTTGGAAGGGCTTTCTAAGCAATTAAAATATTTTCAGAATACAAAACTACTAAAATGTTAAGATTTGACAGTAAATGTTTGCCAGACCTTTTAAAAATTATTTTAAAGGTTACATATACTCACTATAAATAATGCAACAACAGAGATAGACATAAAAAAAGAAAAAAATCAAATCACATTGTCCAGATGTAACATTTTAAGCACTCTTTAATATAAAATATCTGTTTTCTCTGAGAATGTGTGTGTCTACATTCCTCTCTCCACCTCATATCTCTACACACACACACAGAATTTTAATCATTTTCTAAATAAAACATTTTATGCATAAAGATTGTCATACAAATAATATATTCATATATAAGATATATAAGGATATAGGAAAAATAATGAAATATTCATTTATGGATCTACCACCTCAGTGAAAAAAAAAAAAACAACAAAACTCTACTAGTATTGTTGACATCCTCTGTATGGAATTTCCCAGTCTATTTTCTGTCTCTCATGCCAAGGTTAAGAACTATTAAGGATTTTTGGTTATTATTCCCTTGGCATATGTTCTTAAGCAGTATACTGTCTAGTACACGTAGCTGAACTTCACTCTTTTTTCATACCCTCACATACCCTTGTATGACTGATTATTCCACAATTTATTTATCCATTCACCTTGTCTCCTTATTGGCTTTCTTTGGGAGACAATAAAAAAATTTTTTTTCTAGCTTGTCCTTTCAGTGACTGTGTAGCTCTATCTGAATTTAGTTTCATATAGATTCTCTGGCTCAGATGCTTACACTGCACAAACTCAAGGCCTGGTGATCACTTCTGCACCCTGTTATAAGCAGCCAGGGCTCCAGCTCTTGGGCTGAAGTTTAGCCCAGATATTCCCTACTCTCCATACCACCAGCGCAGCAGCAACCGTCAGATAGATTTCGGGTCAGCACAGTTCCAAGAGGCTCCATTCACAAGCAGCGCCCACCACTCATATTAAACATTTTTCTGTCCATTATACTATTTGTTATGCTCCACAAATAAGTGAAACCATATGATAATTGACTCTCTCTGCTTGACTTATTTCATTCAGCATAATCTCTTCCAGTCCCGTCGATATTGCTACAAAAGTTGGGGAGGAGAAGGAAGCTGAGGGAAATTGGAAGGGGAGGTGAACCATGAGAGACTATGGACTCTGAAAAACAATCTGAGGGTTTTGAAGGGGTGGGGGGTGGGAGGTGGGGGAACCAGGTGGTGGGTATTACAGAGGGCACGGATTGCATAGAGCACTGGGTGTGGTGCAAAAACAATGAATACTGTTATGCTGAAAAGAAATTAAAAAAAAAAGGAATTAAAAAAAACCCCAAAAACATTTTTCTGTTTTGGTCCTTGACATTCTTGCGACTTCAAAAAAATACATTTTAAATACCACTCAGTGTATCTAGTTAAAAAGCAGCTCATTGCAAGAATTGTGAGACTATCTGATCTGCTTTGTGGTCTGAAGAGATGTTCTTCTGTTCCCTTGCCTTTTCAACTCACGAATTTCATGAACATCTTTCTGTGACATAAATCTGTCTCTACTGCACAATCTTCAATTGTACAGAAGTTAGATATATATTATCTAACGAACATGACATGATCAAATTACATTTATAGAATTTCCAAATTTTCCTTAGTCCTAACTTCACACATATTCATAGTTTCTTAGGATAAATTACTAGATTACCTTATGGAAACTTTTTTTTATTTTTACATTCCACATATAAGTGAGATCATATGGTAGAAAGGTCCTAGGTATAAGATACTGGATTGGGTTAGATAAAGTACAGAATAATCTTTTTTTATGTCAAGATTTTCATACAATTAGTTTACATTTTATCTCTAATTTTATTATATTTTTAATAAATTCATGTTACAAATTCATATATTCATATATAAATTCAATATATTTCAGTCTTTAATCCATATTTAATTTATTTTGGTATAAAGAATAAGATTAAACAATAGGATTGCTTTTCTTCATCATTGTTTCTAGCTCTTAATGATATTTATTTTTTTATTTTTTTATATCCATTTAAATGCCATTTTTAAAACATATTTTTGAATACAACATTGGACCATTTATTTTATCAAATTAATTTATCAACCTGTTCTTCCACCAGCATCAGTTAATTTCATTATGTATAAACATAATAGCTTTTATATTCTGTAGAGCAAATAATGCCTATACTCCATTACTCACTTACTTTAGAATAAATCAAGCTGCTCAGATCATATGTTTATTATTCTAGATTAATTTTTTAGAATGATTTTCAAGTTAAAAAATCCATAGGACTTAATTGGCTTTAGATTACATTTAGAGAGAAACTTGTCATTGATTTATATAATTTAGTCTATTAGCATGGTTGTCTCCCTTTCCTCCACACATCCAATCTCCCTCCTTCACTATTCTGTTGTACGCTCTGGAAGGCTGACTTTTTGGGGCCATGTCGATTGGTAGAATCCATTTCAAATAGATAGAGACAATGGAAGATGCTGGCAGAATGCAGGGAGGAGGTCCAGGAAAGCGTGGTGTCTGCTTACTCACGCCAGCACCTGTTGGCGACTATATCCCTTAGACCCTTACTGAACAGCATTTTCCTGCTGCACAATTCATCTTCAGACAACTCCCTCATGCTTATAGGAAATGATGGTTTCCATCTGTTCTAAACCTAGGGTGCTGTATCTCCCTAATTTTTTCCTCTTAAAGACATTTTTTGTTTCAATTACTTCTTCTTTTTAAAATACTTTATTTGTTTATTTGACCCAGAGATCACAAGTAGGCAGAGAGACAGCAGAGAAAGAGAGGGGAAGCAGGCTCCCTGCTGAGCAGAGAGCCCAGTGTGGGACTCGATCTCAGGACTCTGGGATCATGACCCAAGCCGAAGGCAGAGGCTTAACCAACTGAGCCACCCAAGCACCCTAAATATATTTTCTTTTTCTTTTTTTTTTAAAGATTTTATTTATTTATTTGACAGACAGAGATCACAAGTAGGCAGAGAAGCAGGCAGAGAGAGAGGAGGAAGCAGGCTCCCCGCTGAGCAGAGAGCTGAGCAGAGAGCCCGAGGCGGGGCTCAATCCCAAGACCCTGGGATCATGACCTGAGCCAAAGGCAGAGACTTTAACCCACTGAGCCACCCAGGCGCCCCAATATATCTTCTGATCCTTGTCAGAAACTGCTCAATACCTCATGCAAAAAGAGATGTTTCCTTTTTTATTTCATGGTTCTTTTGTGTTCCTCAGTACTTTTAAAATTTTATAATTTTCCTTAAATGCCCCCTTATTTTTTTTTTTTAGATTTTATTTCTTTATCTGAGAGAGAGAGAGAGAGAGAGAGAACAAGTAGGGAGGAGGGACAAAGAGACAGGGAGAAACAGGCTTCCAGCTGAGACGGGAGCCTGATGAGGGACTCGAGCATGGGACCCTGAGATCATGACCTGAGCTGAAGGCAGATGCTTAACTGACTGAGCCAATCAGGTGCCCCCTTATAAAGTTTTTGCACATTTTTTTAAAGTTTATTCTTAGTTTGTTTGTTTTTAATGGAAGCTTCTGTATGAACCCTGCTTGACCATAAATGTTCCCTTGAGCCTTTCAACTTCACTTCCTATTTTGAAATGTGTTCATCTACCTATTCAGAAATATTCACATGTGGTTCTCAAAACTATGATTCTCTAGAGCATACACAGTAGACAAATAAAGAGACAGATATTCTGATAATAATGGAAAGAAGAAAAATCTAACTTTATTGGTTGTGTAATTTATATATTGTTTTGCATCACTTCATCTAAACAAATGACTAATTGAATACTCTTCTTTTTCTGAACGTTAGAATGGTGACAAGCACATGCCAAAAATTTCAAGTTAAAAAATGAGCTCACATCATGATGCTATTAAAGCAAAACATAGACTGTGTTCACCACTGTAAACATCAATTCAAACTTGACTCGATAATAAGACATTTGTTAAATCATTCCAAATTAGATCCAAAATGCTCTTTGACACAACAGTCATCACATTGACCCCTGGTCAAGTAGACATAATATTTCCATTAAAAAAAAGTTCCATTTTTAAATATGAGTTCTTTTTTTTTTTTTGACCATCATCAAAGACCCTCATTAACCTGGGCTGACACTTAATAGGGGGTAGTTTTCCTTCTCTGACCCTGGCTGCTCCTTGGTCTCCTATACTGTGTTCTTTATCTCCTAA
The DNA here is from genome assembly GCF_022355385.1 of Mustela nigripes. Taxonomy (NCBI): domain Eukaryota; kingdom Metazoa; phylum Chordata; class Mammalia; order Carnivora; family Mustelidae; genus Mustela; species Mustela nigripes. Next base: position 136,972,340 of record NC_081561.1, on the reverse strand, counting down.
ATGTCTAGTCATTGGAGTGCTCCAAAATTGGTCCTCATATCTCTTCTTAGAGCTCTCTTATGGCCTGCCTCACTTCCCCTCAGCCTCACTTCTGGTTCCAGCCCTGACTTTGGCAGCATGTAGGTGTCTGCTATTTCATGCTGTAACAATTACCTCCTCTTTACTTTCTGCCCTGGGCTTCTAACCTCAGTTTGAGGAGCTGCTGAGAGCCTGACCTTCACGCTCAACCTGCAAGTTTTAGTGAAAACCTCCCTACCCTTTTCATAAACCCTCAACCACTGGAGTACAGGAGCTGATGGATAAACATCTCTCCCAGTCAATCCATAAGTGGGACAACACAATGAAATATTTTAAATAATTTTCAGAAAGCTCTACTGGAATGAAACTCTGATTGCCTAAGCCAGTGACTAATGTGATAACATGTGATTGTATTGGCTTTTCTCCCTTCCCTCCTTTCTTCCCCATGGTATTTCAAGATTCTTCCTGGGATCACCTCTTAAACTACTTGCCCTTAAGTCTGGATTTCAGGCTCTTTTCAGGGGGTACTCAGACTCTATGATTTCATCCTATCAAATGAATTTAGTACCATTAAAACAGTGATCAATTCTGAATATATATTCCTATGCAAAGTTTTTCCCCTCAATCTACATTTGTGTAGCCAACTTTATACTGGAAATTTCTACTTGGGTATCTAGCTTCCTGCTCAGGCTATGATGATGACAAGTGAAAGAATATGTCTCTACACACTATACACACCAGAGCAAGTAATAAGAAAGTTACTGATAGCACTGTGATAGGAAGAGGGTTTACAGTATTATACAAACCTTTGTAATATCATAAGGAATTTTTGCCTGGGACAGACTGGAACAGAGGTTGTATCTTTTATGTCAAGATAGGTCTAAGAATGTAGATGCTCCCCCTCAACAAATGGTCCTCTGTTTCCTGATAGCTAGATTTGATAGATGTCTAAAAGAACCACGAAACACCACATTTCAACTCTGCTTCACATCAACTTCATGGGTGCATATATTTTTAATTGCTTAAAAAAATTCAGTTTTTAAAATTCTTTATATAAGATATTCAAATAATGAAAAAGTGGAAAGTCCCTTTTCTGATCAGTTTAGTTCTTACCACTTCAAAAACAAACAAACAAACAAAAAAACAAACAATTTCAATCTCCCCACTCCCAGGCACATACTTTAACCTATTTATTAATCTCATGCATATTCTTTAAGAATTTATTTATACATACGTGAGCAAATACAAATATATATATTTTCTTTCTTTTTATGCAAAAAATATTACATGCATAGAATTTTTCTGTATCAGTACATCAACAGCCTCTTCTATTTTTTTTTTTTAGCTATATAGTGTTGCATTATGTGGCTATGCCTTAATTTATTTCACCAACATTGTACTGGTGCTTGTTAGGTGTTTGTGCCACTAATTTCCTGCAAGTTCTTTGTTCATGTGCAAGCAGATCAGTTGGCTAAAAATACAAAAAATATGGTGGGATCAAAGGGAAAGTTCTTTGATCCCAAACCATCATTTGGCCATATCCATCAAAATTAAAAATTTATACAAATTATATCAATTTTTTTTCTATAAGCCATGTCTGAGAATATCTATTTCTTTACACTTTACCATGATTTGTGAAACTTTATTTGGCCAGAACGATAGGTGCAAATAATATCTCAGTACAGTTTTCATTTATCTTTCTCTCCTAAGGAGTGAGGATGGGCATCTTTGCATATGTTATAGGTCATTTGTATATTCTTGTATTGAACTTCGGTTAACAGTCTGCTCACTGTGAGATAAGTTCATTGAGTGTAAATCATGATAGATATGATTCATATTTCATGTCTCACTCCTGCTTGAGAGGAATCTTCTCAAATGACTTTTTAGAAAAGATTTTATTTATGTATTTGAGAGAGAGAGCAAGAGAGAGCAAGCACAAGTGGGGAGAGGAGCAGAGGGAGAGGGAGAAGCAGACTCCACATCCTCCTCCCCAAGTGGGAAGCCCCGCCCCCGCCCACCACCCGGCTGATCTCAGGACCCTGAGATCATGAGCTAAGCCAGAGTCAGAAGCTTAGTGGACTAAGCTACCCAAGCACCCTCAAATAACTTTCTTTTATTTACCTCTAGTTACCGCTACTCTGACCTCCTGACTTGGTGGAAACTTGGTGCATATCAGATTTCTAATAAATATTTACTCAAGTAGAGAACACGCTCAAGAGCTGATCTTGAGTTTATAGTTACCAGTTTATCAATATCAATAGAGAATTCATAATGGCAGCTTTAACAGTATAGTGATAGTAAAATACCATTTTAAATCTAAGTAGCTAATCAAGAAGCATGGCAAGGGAAGTGTTACATTACTCAAAAATAAATGGCGCCTAATTAACAACATAAAAGCAGGACTTTAGAGGATGTAGTGAAGGTCTAATGAAACATAAGTCATAAAATACCATTGTGGTTCTCCTCTACGAAGATAATGTTAATATATTTTCTGTGTTTGAGGATAATTTGTGTTGAATCTTTATGCTTAATTTGTTATTTTGAACCAATCTCAATTTAATCATAAACCACCCTACAAACTCGCTTTCTACAGAAAACTAATGGCAAAGGTCAGACCTAGAAGTTTCACATATTTCATTATAATTGGTTTTTAGTTAGGTAATCATTTGGTAGACAGTACACCATGAGGGTCCTTTGCTTGCATATGGTAGCTTAAAGAGTCAGGAAGAAAATATGAAGAACTAATCTCAACAAGGAAAGATAGGGAAGTACAGGGATTAATAGGTAAGAGTTAACTGACAGTCTCAGCCGGGCATTTTAACTGGGAAGAACAGACATCTGTCCTGTTCAGATTCTGTATTACTTTGCTGAAGATGCAAATTCCACGGAGAGGGCTTCGGACAGACTTAGCTTGGTTCAAGGGTACCATCTCCCCAGTTACAGCGTAAGGTTGGGCATGTCTGGCGAGACTGATTCAAACTGGGAGCAAAGAAGACCATCAAGTCCAAGTCAGAATGCTACTAGAGCTGGAGAGGGATGCCCGCTGGGCAATCACGAGCAGGCAAAAGCAGGATGGTCGTCACACACATAAACCCCTCTGAGTCCTGGGCTTGTTTACTTACTCACCTCACAAGCATTCTCAGAACTAGAAATGTGCTTGACGTACACTGTGCAAATCAGCAGTCACGGAGTGATCTTTCCTTGTTTGTAGAGTCATGCACTGTCATTACTGCACTCTGTCTTATTCCTATTCCCTGCTATTATTACGCTCCTTTATGCAGCAGATCAAATTGCTTTCTTGCACTAGTAAGCACTATACAACAAAGACTTCAACTATGTTTTCCCATTTGTCTTTAAGATAGTGACAGAATAAATGACATAGTGAAATATCTCATAAAGCAAAATCTCAGTAATTAAGACTATTTGTGGAAAGGTCAATCTAAATTACAGATGTCTGTCTTATGGACTATTTTCATTCTGAATATCTATTGTAATTAGAAGGACTACTGGTAACTAACTCTTGCCAAATAGAATCTTTTAAGGTCAGTTTTAATTGAACATGCTTTCGTAATTAGCGCATTCTAAATAGAGATGTTAAAGTCCCTGGAGCCATTTAGCCAGTTTAATCTTTTACACTTTATGATATTACCCTTAATTTACTTCTTTTTTTTTTTTAAGATTTTATTTATTTATTTGACAGACAGAGATCACAAGTAGGCAGGGAGGCAGGCAGAGAGAGAGAAAGGGAAGCAGGCTCCCAGCTGAGCAGGGAGCCTGATGCGGATGCAGGGCTCTATCCCAGGACCCTGGGATCAGGACCTGAGGTGAAGGCAGAGGCTTTAACCCACTGAGCCACCCAGATGCCCCGACCCTTAATTTACTTCTAAAGTGTTTTCTTTTTCTTTTTCTTTTTTTTTTTTTTCAGAGTCTGTGCCTAAATTTTGGTCTATATCAGTTGAAATTATCATGACTTTTAGTTGGTATGTGCTGACGACATGGAATTTTGCTGCATTTGAACAGAAAATGCTCACAACATAAATAAAACACTGTGGTGAATAAATAATAAACACCTAGTGTACTAGGTGCTCTTCTGGGTGTGAGGATATAGGAGTTAGTGAAATGACCTGACTTCATAGAGCTTAGCCTCCAAGGGGGAACTTTCTCTATATAACCAATTTTCTTATTGCATTTAGAGTTTGATTATGTAATAAATAAGCTCTTTTCATATTTTTAGAAACTCATCTATTACACAAAAGGAAGTCTACATATCAGAAGCAAAACAAAACAGTGAAACATCTCTATACCAAATTTTTTCAACAGATCATTTTGCATTGATGGAAATATTCTTAATATAGCCTGTCCAGTAATATAGAAACCAGCCAAATCTGACCACTGAACACATGAAACATAGTAAGTATGAGAACCCGAATTTTAAATTTTATTTATTTTTAATTGGTTTAAACTTAAATAGCCACGTGTGACTAGTGACTGCCATATTGGACAAAATATCTTCATATATTTACTTGAAATATCATTGACAATGCATTCTCAAAATCAGTAGAATTTGTGGTTCTCAACTTTGTCACATATGCTTATAAAGCTAGAATGATATATACATTTTTAATTTTCAGAGAAACCCATACTGATAAAATTATCTGGCATATACTTTCCTTTTCCTTCTTACTGAGATAGAGCCAGTGCTATCATGGTGAGAAAATATGTTTTCATGACTTAACTTTTCTCTTAGAGCCCGGGGAACTTTACAGAGAATACAACATTTCATGCTCTAGCTTTGCACTATCAAAAGTTGAACTTCCATGGGGCCAACATTTACACATTATTCAGACTGGGATATGTGTGATATTTTCTAACTTTAAACTTTCTTCCTTATATGAACAGTATATTAAGGTGTGTCTCATAGTTCAATTAAGGGTGATATATCTAAAAATTGCTCATCTATAAGAGTATAACTTAGGTACATTCTCCTTATGGTGTATTCTTTGATGACTACTTCTTTGAGAAAAATTTATATGTGTTTGAAAGAAAACCACCAACATGATCCAATTTAAACAGAATATCTCAAATTGTGCTTGAACTCAATACCATATTTCCTGGAAACTCTGGGTCATGCTTGATTGGATTTGGGAAAATAATATTTTATTTCTGGAATTCCTCTGCTTTCCATACCCATTAGCTGGGTCTGATATAGAAGATGAATGTGGGAATCATAAGAATTAATTTTTGTTAATCAGTAATTATGACCTTTTACTTTCTAATCAGTTATCCAGAACCAAAGATAATCTAAGGATTCTCTGTCAATATCCAAATATATCCATTACCCTATCACTCTGAATCCCTCTCCTGTGTTATGGATATCTTTATGTCCTTTTCAACTAATTCAATTTCTCCCTCAAGTAGTTTCCACTGGATTACATATAACTCTTTGCTGTTGAAGGTATTTGAGATTTTTAGACTAAAAACACACTATCATACACTATCAAAAGCTTCTCTATATTTTTTAAAATCTACTCTAATTAAATTAATATTTTTATTTGTACCTGGTACTTGAATTTTAGGGTACATACATGAGAGTAAACACAAACACACACACATGATATTTCAAACCTGTAAAATAAGATCTCTTTGTCTATGAATATAGTTATGTTAAGTGATGCTTTATTGCTTATTACCAAACAATCCCACTATTGGTACTTGGAGAACTAAGTCTAGTGCTGGTTCTTAAAATTTAGCAGCATCCCATCTCTTGGTTTCCACAAATGAAAAAGAATATGAGTCAGAACATACAGATGGTACCTAAACTTTAAGTTGCTTTCCATTTACTATTTTTATTTTCTTGTTCTTGATGAACAATTATCTATACTTTATCCATATGCTCTTTCCTTCTCTCTGTCTCTCTTTTTGTCTATCTCTTTCTCTCTCTCTTGCTCACCCACATGTGCTCACACAGGCTTGATATAAGTCTTTATAGCTCTAGATGTTAGTGAAACAAAGTGAATTCACAGCCTCTATAACAAAAGGATTTAGCATCAAATATAATGAGTCTCATAAAACAAATCAAAACAGTGAAACATAACCAGAGATGCTTAGAATATGTTTGAGATTAAATCTAAGTAAGTCTAATATAAAATAATTTTGGTTCTTTAATTTATAATTTCCATAGAAAATATAAATATATTTTCCATAGAAAATATTCTAGAAAAAGTGTAATTCATTTTTATAGGCTCTACTTCTATTAAATACTTTCAATTTTGTTATTCCTTCCAGTAAGACATGGAAATACTCAAAATTTATTGAAATTATGAGCTATAGAGCTGACTAAAAGCTCTAAGCATCATCCCATTATAAATGAGAAAACTTAGAGATAGAGATATTGGGTAACTTGCATGAAATCTTATATCCAGTACAAGTCAGGCTTCCAGGTAGCGAGATAATAGTCTTATTTTGTGTCTCTTTGTTAGAGGTATAAAGTTTGGTGACCAGTTATCCATGCTATTTTGCCTCTAATTTATAAGGTATTTTATAATTTTCTTTGAGTTGGTAGGCTAAATAATTACTTTTGAATTCATTAGTTGAAGAAATTCCAAAGTTCCTTTTTATATCTGTTGGCACCAAAATATAAATTTTAGCTTGATTATCCACTTCCTCCCATATTAATCCAAAGTCCACAGATATTGATTAGCAAGCAATGATTATGCCTAGCGGGGGAAAAACAGTTTAATCTTGTAGATGCTTTGGATTTGGGGGACTTAAGGGGCTCATTTGAGATATCTAGGGAATTGGAAAAAAAATGCAATAGTCTGCCTATAACTTTAACATTCCTAGGAGTCACACATTTTCAGTTGCATTTAAATTACACAATTGAAAATAAAGCAAACCAATCAATCATTCAGTATGAGAAGAGAGATTGGAGAGAAGTGCAAAAATAATTTAACTCTGTAGTCAAGTAATAATAGCACTTAGGAAATGTAGATTGCTCACTTGTGAATAGATGAGAAAAAATGAGATTTGAAGCACTGTTACATAGTTTCTCATTTTCTTTTTAAAAGATAATCACGTAGGCTACTTACAGACAATGCTTCCCAAATTATGACCAGCTGGAGAACAGATGCAACCGGATGACCTGATTTTTGGTTAGTTTCAAAACTGGTAGCTGTGGCTGGCAATTTTACCACAGTAATAACATGATGTGATTAAAGATCAAGATATTTGGCATTGCCACCGACTAGGATGTCCTGCCCGTGTATGAGCAAATAGAATAAAGTCTTAATGTCTTGGAAGTCTGATATTTAGGCAGTTGATGTCATATTTAGAAGGATGTTGGACATGCATTTGCCCCAGAACCCTGCCTCAATGGTGAGTAGATAAATATCTGGGGAAAGAAGTTTTGTGATTTGGGATGGGAAAAAAAAAACTGTAAGGTTTCTTGAACTCATTGAGAACCATAAATTGTCTTCTTTACCATTTACACTTAGTAGCAGGGGGCTTGTGTTCTAAGCTCATGTTGTGACACCACACCATTTCTAGTGACTAATACAGTACATGTAATTATAGCTTCATGGATAAGGGAGATCATGACCTTCTGCACCACACATGGTTTAGGTTAAGTCTATGTGACATTGGTAATTTAACTTTCTAAAACTTTCTAACTATGTGACATTGGTAATTTAACTTTCTAAGTATGTGACATTGGTAATTTAACTTTCTAAAACTTAATCTATCTGTTGCAATAATAACACACATGTTGGGATTATCATGAAGAAAGCATCTGCAAATGTAAGTAAAGGATTCAGCACAGTGGTTGGCATTGCAGAATTGGAGAAATCCTTCCCTGAGTATGACTAGAGGGGTACTATTTCAGATTCTTTTCTTTGTTACTATCCTGTAAATTTCCCAATTCCAAAATGGAAATTAATGTCAGATTTTCATGTGTATTAGTTGTAGTTTGTACTATATGATTATATTTTAATTAGATATTAAGTGGATTGAAAAGTTTATGTCTTGAGTTTTCTCAATGGTCTCATTGTTCTTATAAAACTCTAAGTTAAAAGAATCCCTTTAAATATTTGTAAAAACAAATATTTAATTCGATTTAAACCACATTATCATTCAGTAACAACAACAAACATTCTATCAGCTAGACTATGGGTCATGTAGGCAGTATTTCCCTCTAAGAAGCACCAGAATGATGCTTAGTGCTTTGAGGGGTTGCTATGTGTTAGCAAAATACTACATGGACCTTGAAAACCATCCAGTTGGGTGTTTCTTACTACTGCTCCTTTCTTAAAGGAAGCATGTAGTGATGACTAAACTTAGCTTAGAAATTATGGAATCAGATAGACTTATTCTGTCACTTCCTAGTTGTGTGAGCCAGGCCAGGATCCTTAACATCTCCAAGATTTGGTTTCCTCATCTGTAAAAGGATTATTTGGAGAATTAAATAAGTTTATGTGTATAAACTTCCTAATATCATGTTTGACACATAGTAAGTTATCAATACAAGGTATCCATTCAAGTATCTCTATTGAGATAAAAATGACATACAGTAAAATCCACCCATCAGAATCATATACTTCAGGAGAGATCCACTTCAGGATCTTCTTCAGATCCACTTCAGATCCTCAGGAGAGATCCACTAGCTAAGCTCGAAGCGATCACTTATCTGCTCATTGTCCCTGTAGAGCCAATTCTGGACATTTCATATAAATGGAATCATACAATATGTGTTCCTTTGTGGCTGACTTCTTTCACTTGGTAAAATGTTTTCAAGGTTCATCCACATTGTACCATGTATTAGTACTTCATTTCTTTTTACTCCTAAATAATATTCTATTGTATGGATATACCCTGTTTTGTTTGTTTATTGGTTTATGGAGATTTGGGATGTTTCCACTTTATGACTATTATGAATAATGCCACTATGAACATTCCTGTATAACTTTTTGTGTGGACGCATGTTTGTAGTCCTCTTGTGTACCTAGGAGTAGAATTTCTGAATTTTATGGTAACTGTGTTTAACATTTTGAAGAATCGCTCACTGTTGTCCAAAGTGGCTGTACCACTTGGCACCCTTTTTTGATATTTTGATGATCATAAACAGTTCTTAGGTGAGAATAAAATTGGGGTCCCTGGATTTGGGGTGCTTTGAGATCTGGGATAAGAGATGTATCCTCAGACATTACCTTAGAAGATCCCAGTCTTCCTAACACCTCTCTCTACTGGGAGCTGCTGGGTGGAATTCACTGCCATTAAGTTCCTTCGGTTCTCTAACACCTAGAGAAATCAGAACGTTCAGCCCTTAATGAGCCAGTTTTAGAGTCATCAGAATGTTATCTGTTTGAGGAAAAGTAGGTTGTTTGGATTTTTTTCTATTAGTTTGTGACACCAGGGAGACATCAGAAAGCTGAAACATATAATTGCCTTTTATTACAACAAGTACCAATAAGGTGGCAAAATAATATTTGAGAAATAACTGTTTGGTAACTATAGCACCAAATGAAAGAAAAACTAAAGTTTTTAGCAAAACCAGTGTAATGATAGCAGTCCACAGGGATTTGGACATAGAATTATTCTTCTAATGAACAGTGCACTGGGGGCATGGGGTAAGCTGCTTACTCTTAAGTAATTTAAATAATAAGTTAATGACCAGAGCAGCTCTACGTGTGATGTCATTAGTTATTAAGTCAAATGCGATTTATGCAGCTCATGTCATTTATATCCTTGATTCACTTGGAAAGCTGGCTCTCAGATAGGAATTGCTTGTGAGATCGGTAATTTCTCCAGATGAGATAAGATTTGTTGTAAGTAATAGTAACTTAGATTTAAATACATGCAGTTAGAAACATTCCTAGAGTATCTTCCCTGTTTTCTAAAGTTCTTCCTTTCAATCTTAGAGAATTCAGTCAACTTTGTTTTTCAGAGTGCTGTGTTATTGACTTTAAACTTGAAAATAAGTATTTTAATTTCATTTAGTGCCTGATACTAACTTTTCTAGAACAACTCACAGTGTGGAATGGTGTGAAAATGGAATTAGTTTCAAGCCAGAAATCAGAATAATTGTCTGAAAATCTTCCACTGCCCCCACACTCTATAGCCTTACATTGGGAATTAAGATCTCACTATAATTTAAGGGTCATTGGATACCTTCACTACACATTTTTTTCTTTATAAAGAAAAATGGATTTGCAAACATCTTTCATGCGTTCTACAAAGAACGGCTAGCAGAGCCTGAAGCAGAAGAAAGCACACCATCTGTTTTTGTTTTGGAACAGACAAGCAGAGCACTGTATAGTGAAAATAACCACAGATAGTGAATGGCTGTACTTATTTAAGCTGCAGTGGAGTCTGCGAGTCCTCTTGGTGTGTCATCTGTCAAAGTCGGGAAGCTTCGATTAAAGTGAGTGTTTATATTAAATAAGGAAAGAAGTTTATAGACTAAGCAATCCATTAATGTCACGAAACAAGAGAAAATTATATGCTCTTCACAAAATTTTTTTTTTAAAGATTTTATTTATTTATCAGAGAGAGAGAGGGGGAGAGAGTGAGCACAGGCAGACAGAATGGCAGGCAGAGGCAGAGGGAGAAGCAGGCTCCCTGCTGAGCAAGGAGCCCGATGTGGGACTCGATCCCAGGACGCTGGGATCATGACCTGAGCCGAAGGCAGCTGCTTAACCAACTGAGCCACCCAGGCGTCCCATCTCCACAAAATATTTTTGAAGAGGCAATCCAGACCACAGGCAATTTTAGAAATGCAGTGAACATTTCCGAGATTTTGCCGGCTCCCATGCTGCAGCCATGGCCACCCCTAGCTTCACATCAACTGCTGGTGGAAGAGAGGCTTTAGTGATAGTAATGACAGAGCTGAACACTCTGATGTAAGAGTTCATGCCTCAGGGAAGGCTGATAAGATAGGAGTGTATGAATATGTCCCACTTAGGAAATCAATGCTGTAAATAAAATCTGGTGAGGAACGGCAAAATCCAAGATATAGTGATTGGTATAGGAATAATGTAGTGTTCAGGACTTGCACAACAATTACCTCAACTTAAAAGGGGAAAGTCAAAATCATCATATTCTGTTGGGTAGCACAGAAATAAAAATAATAAAAACTTCAGAAAAAAGGACTTTTTTTTTAAGAGACGGGAGAAGATAGAGGGTGGGGACAGGCAGAGGGAGAGAGAGAAAAAAAGAGTGAGAGGAGGAGAGAATCCTAAGCAGAAACCACACCCAGTGTGAAACCTGACATGGGGCCCCAGCGCACAACCCTGAGATCATGACCTGAGCTGAAATTGAGAGTCAGATGCTTAACCAACTGAGACCCTCAGTTGCCCCTAGAAAAGAGGATTCTTACATGGGGGGCTAGACATATACAGAACTGGTCTCAATTCCCCCTATATTGTTGAAGCATGGAATAATAACTCAAAAATATTAAAACACTACTATCAGCAATCCCAGCACACATAACAGTTCTACGTATTTCGGCACTATTATAACCTAGTCCATGCAGACATGGTTTTGTGCATCTAAATCTTCATGATATGGAGCCATACAATGGTAACGTCTCTTCATCTTAGTAGTAGAAAGAGGAGAAAGCTTACTGTGTCCAACATGTGGTAAATTTGTCAAGTGTCAGGCAATGTCAGTAATAAGCCACTCCTAGGGGCTCTGTTGGAGATGTTTCCAGTGATCTTACTGTTGAGTGGTTTTTTGGGGTGGGGAGGGGTACTTGGCAATTGATTAATATGCAGATGGGCCATAACCCCACCTTTATTCTTAATGTTCTATGACATAGAGCCTGTTTTCTCAATTACAGTGTCCCAAACCCATCTAATAAATATGTTGAGGCTAAAGCATTTAGAATAGTGAGTGATACATTGTTCTACATGTATTTGCTAAACAAAAACAGCATGTTTTCAGTTTCATAATTCTAGCCAGTACCAAATCTTATATTATGAAGGTGATATAAATGGCAGGACAGCATTTGGAATATAATCCATTGTTTATCAGACCCTCAATTAAATACTGAGACGTGGTCACTTAATTCATCATGACTTAGTACTGTCTGGAATATGAGCTGACAAGTCATGCAAAAGAACACTTGGCAGTTCCAGTTGGCCAATTTCCTTTAGCTATTTGCTTCAGGGCATCCTTAGTATTCTGTACTAATCTTTAAATATAACCGTGTAATTCAGGATGACAAAGCATAATATTGACTGCTTGGATCAATGTTCTGTTCACAAATCCATTACCTTTTATTTGAGATAAGCACAGAACCATTGTTAGAAACAATGGTCTTTGGAAATTAGTGCTGCTTAAATAGCAGAAGCCAAGCTAAGATTCTGGTGGTAGAGGTTTGAAATTGAAGCTTCAGCCTTATGAGGCAGATGGAGATGAAATCCCTCTTCATTAGGAAGTTCCTCCTCTTAAGCCTTCTTACAGAATCAAGGAGAATTTATAACAAAGCTTCCTTGTTTGTAGTTATGGAAAGCCATTCTAAACCACCTGATTAGAATGGTCTAGAACTCAGGGATCTAGAATTTGGGATCTGACCACAGTAGGAGTTTCACTGACCACAGTGCAGTTTGTCTTCAACAGGACTGTAACGGTAACTAAATCTGGTATACCTGTCATAGCTTACTGTGTTTGTTTCAGTATGGATTTAAATGGTCTAAATATGAAATTAAAAGTTTTAGTACATGGATCCCAGAAAGTAGGCTAAAAACTAGTCAGTAGATATAAAAGTATTCAATAAATACCAAATAGCCATTTTAGGCCCAGGGTCTGCTAAAGTGTTACAGTAGAAGTCATTTTTCTGTGTGTTTAACCAGGCACCCTTTAAAGTGCATCATGGGATCCCAACATTTTTCCTGCAGTGGGAAAATATTTGTGTATCTCATGACCAATAAAAAAGATGATTACAGGAAAGGAATAAGTGGAATTTCTACATCGTCTTTATTTGTAAAAAAAAAAAAAAAAAAAGATTAAAAATCACTTCAGAAAAAGCAAAGGAAAAATTCTCTGTGAGTTAGTATTAGAGACAATATATAAGAAGAAAATTGACATTTAACCACATACAAGTGCCCTTTGACATATAAAGTAAATGCATCCCCCGAAACTTTTGTTGCTTTACAACCTTAGGATAGAATTTGTACATTTTAGCAACATCATGATCAATAAACATGGAATGAACTAAAATGTGAATTCAATCAGGCAAGGCAAAACTGACACAGTTTTATAAGCATCTTTGTTTTGTTTGTTGAACTCTTATATATTCTTTTTCTAAAATATAAAGATGAAGGTGAATTGGTGGTCACAGCTACCATGTCATAGATTTCAAAAGGTATCAAGACAATCTGACTAGTGAGTGGTTGTTTTACTTTGATACTTCCATGTGCAGCTCTCCAGAAGCTGTGAATTTTACCCAAGAACACACTTGTCACTGATGGAAGAATTTATTTGTGTCTTGCAGAAATCTGTTCTTTGCAATAGCTTCCTGGGTGAGTTCGCCATATAATAGTGTTATTGTTACAGTGAGCAACATTCATGACAGCAATTTATCAATGTGATATTCATTCAAATAAATATTGAATGAGCATTAATATATAACAGGTCCTCTGTTAAGCACTAGAGAGTTGATAATGGACAAAAATATCACAGTGTCTATGTAAATAAACTCTTTAGGAGCTGATGATTTATGGAGAAGGTATATTTTAATTAACTAATCATACCAGTAGGCATATAATTAAATATATGGTAAGTTCTAGGAAAGAAAAATGCAGGAAGTGAAGAATGTTGACAATAATGGGAATCTCACCTATTTGGGCAGAACGTGGCATATTGCGGGGGGAAGGGTTGGGTCAAGGTCAGGGAAAAGTTCCCAGAGAGAGTGATGATTGAGCTGAAATCTGAAGGATATGGAGTAGTTAGATAGTGGATAATGTGATATTCTGCTAGAATTCTGTCTTCAGAGCCTATGCATCCATTCCCTAGTTGCTGAGAATAGTGGCTGCTGTTTGTTCAGGGCTGTGCCCTTCCTTGGAAGTGGCCCTCAGCCCCAGGGAATGGTACTGGTCTTGATTATAGCTATCCTTTCGGTCACAGGTCAGTGATAGATGCAGAAATACTAAGGCTCTGATCCTTGACTTCTCTTTGAGATAACTCCAAGGAACTTCCCAGCTCCAAATCTTTCCTTCGGTTTGTCTGGGGCCTTAGTTGATCAACTTCTTCCTCTGCCCAGTCCTTTACTTCCTTTCAGCTGAACCTTCTAAGATCAGTTCCCATACATTTCTGCACACACTACTGTGTCTCAAAGTCTGTGTCCAAGTTACTCAACTAAAGGCAGTTGTTCATGGTGGTCTTGGGAAGTCAAATCTAAAATGGAATTCTGGAGACGGATCACTTGCCAGCCATCTGGCAATGAGGACCCTATCACTGGTGGTAAGTGGTATATGATTGCCTCTGGCATGTTGTGAAGTACAATTGTTAAACATACCCCTGTGGAGAACTGCAATGGGATACTGATGGAAAGATACGCACTGACTGATACATGATTTTTGGTTTTTGAAAAGAAAAACAGAAAACCATAAGGACTGTGGAATTGGATTAGTAAGTACCACTGATTCATTGAAAAAAGATTACTACAGGCTCAGGCTGATTAATCACCTATTTTAGGCAACATTTAAAACCAGAACACTGAATCTACAATCAGAGGGCACAAGATTGAGGGTACTGATCAGAACTTAATCATAAGAGTAATAGGATTCCAAAAAGGTTGAATTCTGAGCCTCAGTAGGTCTCCTCATTAAGGTCAAAACCCCATAAGGAAGAAGAGGGACTCTGACAATTGGGAAGAATATATATGGGAATTTCAAGGTTGAAGACCTTGAACTCACAGATTCCCTTTATGTGGCTCATCCTGCAGCTGAACAACTTCCCCCTGCTAGGAGATAGTTCCTCTATCTATTTCAGCATTTTGCTAAAAATCATTTAGAGTTCTCAAATGGTAGACATCCTACAAGACAATGTTTGCCCCTAATCAGAATTTACATCCACCTCCCTGCTTGGCAATAGACCAAAACAGAGGTAAGATCCTAGCATAGCTTGATGAGATGTTCTGGACCTGTTCAGGGAAGAGAGGGGCTCTTTATCAGTGGAGCTGCAGGATCTGCTAACATATACCAGCAAGAGCTGGAAGAGTTTGCATAGGAAAAGGATGCCAGGGACATCAGATCAAGGGGAAGCCTATAGATATGGGGAATTCTTCTCTGATACAGGGTGTAGCACCATGACAAGGAGTCTGAGAGATGGCTCTTATTAAGTTAAAAAAATGGTATCTCACATTAAATGGACATGATAGAACTATCAAGACAAAGAAAAAACGATCCTTGGTCTCAGAAAAATAGCATGTTGAGGTAATTATATCAGGTTGGAAAATCCACTTGCCTACTAGGTTCTACAGAGGAAATCCCATTTACCAAAGAGGCCATGCTGGTGAGAGGGACAATACCATCATTGAGAAGGTCTATGATGACTTCCCTTCTTATGTCGGGGTTAGAGCAGGAGACATTCTTACAGAACTAGACTCCCTGAAAGAAGACAAATCAGGTGAGGTGTTGAACTGTCATAAGCAGGGAGTGGGGGTGGCACGGTTACTGCAATGAATAGAAAGACCAAAGTGGTATCCAGGGAGTCCCAATCTACAGAGAATTATGAAGGTAGTCATAGAAACTGAGTTTGGGGCAAGGTATATGGGAATCTAACAGTATTTTTTAATGATACAACCAAAGGAAATTGATTGGGTGATTAGAAGTCTGGATGATTGCCAGATTCTGGAGCTGAGATTGTTGTAAGACCTTGAATCCCTCTCTGAAGAAGAGGGCAGACCTCTAATGGGCAGGAGTCTGCAATACTGTGACAAGCATATTCAGCAGTAATTCCCTTACTCTTCTCCCAAGGGGTCTCTAGCCATTTGCATAGATTATTAAACATTGGCAAAAGAAAAACACCCTCACATTTCCAGGATTATGAGAACAGGGTTTAAATTGACGTTGATATCTAAGTACACAAATACTACCCTTTAAGCCCAACTATTTGAGTGAAGGTGTAGAAGCTTGGTAATAAATGGATTCCTGGTCCTGATCCAAATCACAGTGAGTCCACTGGGTGTACAGAGGTACTTCATTTTAATATACACATTCCCTGAGTTTATAATTGGAATGGATGTAGTTGGTAGCTAGCAGAATTCTCCTCTCATTTTCTTGACTTGGGCTGGTGAAAATGTGGTGAAAATGCTATTATAATGGCTTGAAAATGACCCACTTCCCAAGCTAAAAGGGGGACTCAAAATCAATATTATATCCCAGGAGGGCTGACAGAAATCAATGCTATTTTCAAGGATTTGAAGAATGTAGGGTTAGTGGTCACGATTATATCCTCATTTAAATGCACTGATCTGGCCTTTATTAAGAGTGGATGGATAACAACAGTTTACAATGGACAACTGTAGATTTTAACACGTAGTGGCTCTAATTGCAGCTGCAATGTGAGATGCGGTAATTTTACTACAGCAGAATAAGGGAGCCTGTGGTGCATGGTACGTGCCTTTCTTGGAAATGCATTCTTTTCTATTCTATCAGAAAGAAGACTTAAAATCTCTGTTAATGTCCTGGCTTGATTGTCTGAACCCTGGAAAGAGAAATATTAGAAACTCTGGGGCAAGATGGTCAGGGGAAGAGACACAGGAAGAGATCTATAGGAGGGGACACAGAATGTGAAGGCCTCTGGATCACAGCTCAATGCTCATCAGAGGAATTAAACAACCAAGACCTCCAAAGTACTAGTGACTTCTTATTCATTTGGAGCAGGGGCATACACTGAAAATCAATGACATATTGGCCAGCATCTATCAACTTACCACAGAGCTGCTGGCAATAAAGAACACATAAATGGAGTTGCCATGGTGACAGAAATGGTATCTAAAGCTCAGTAGCATGGATCTTCACTCAATGAGGATGATTTTGCTATGACTACTGCCAAAAGTCCAACTTGTATGTATTATAGACCAATAGTCAGCCCTTGATATGGCCTAGTCTCCCAAGCTAAGCTAACTTACTAGGAAGTTGACTGCATTGGATTTCTTTCACTCTTGAAGAGGCAATGATTCATCCTTAATGGGTTTGTCACATAGTTTGGAGAACTCAGAAAGCTTCCCTGTCTTTTCCACCATGTGAGGACATAGAGGGAAAATGGCCATCTTGAACCAGGTTTCAAATATGCTGGCACCTGGAACTTGGACTTTCCAGCTTCCAGACTGTGAGAAATAAATTGTTTACAAGTCACCTAATCTCTTGTATTCTATTGCATTAGCCTGAATGGACCAAGACTGATTCCCACACACCAGAAACTAACAGTCTGATACAGCAGTGAAATGGTGTTTTAAACATGCAACTGAGGTTTTGGGTTGGAAATCATACCTTATAGAGATGGAGTGCTATACTTCAGGACATGGCAAACACTGAAAATTATTGACTATTCTGTTCTCCTATGTCCTCTGTATCTAGAATTCACAGGGCTGGGAAACAAAGGATGGAATTTGAAATGGTGTCATTTACCACCACCCCCTTCTGTGATTTCTGTTACAACAGTTTCAGGCTCCATGGGTCTAATGATCATGGTTCTCGAATATGTAATGATCTCACCAGGAAAGACAGAAAAGTCCCACTAGATTTTAAGTTATGTCTTCCATACTGGTACTTTGGTCTTCTCATGACAAAGGACCTAACAGTCAAAGAAAGGAGGGAGCACCAATAGGAGTAGTTGGCTCAGATCAGCAGGACCAGGTAGGGCCGTTGCTACATAATGGGGAAGAGTAGAATGTGTTTTGAGCTCAGGTGACCTACTAAAGCATCTCTTTTGCTCTCTCATCCAGCTTTAGGATTAAATGAAAATGTATAGTAAGCATTATATGAGAAGGACATGGTAACTCCTGGGACTCAGACCTCTCATGCATGAAAGAATCAGTCACCCCACCAGGGAAGGCATTACCTAGGCCAGCAGAGGAGTTGGCAAAGGGTGAAGGGGAATCTAGAATGAGTACTAGAAGAGATGATGATGAGTATCAGTTACAGCTTTGAGATCAAGCGCAATAACATAGCTTGTGTTTCTTACCATTTATTTTGAAGCTCCCCAACCAATACCCTAGGAAAGCTCTAGATGAAGCAAACTTCCTATAAACAGCAAGTGAACCTGACAGTGCAAGGGACACCGAGATACTTCACTCACCATCCTGCTTCAGAGCCAGTGTGTCCCTCCCCTGGCCAATGGAAATATGAATTGGTAACAGGTCAAAGCTGTATCCTTCACTGGGAATTGTCCTTGGACACAGCAAACTGCTATGATTGCTCATGCGGTTTCCAGTGGGCAGTTTGTGGTTAGTGACTGACTATTGTGAGATTACAAACAACGGGCCCTTTTCTACCACTTGGGACTAGTCTGAAGGGCCTTCCTAGCTCCAGGGCATGTCTCAAGAGGGGTAGATGTATTCATTGCAGCCACACAGCAGGTCTACTACTCCTATGCCCTGCCCTGCCCTCTGTACTTGCTTACAGGTGTAGCGCTGAGAATGAGCCTCCTTAAACCTCCTGTGTGCAACTTTCCTTCTATTATGGATTGAAAGCTTATGTTCTCTTAAAATGTATATGTTTGTCAAAGTTATAACCCTTAGTGTGGCTGAATTTGGGAGTGAGGTCTCTAAGGAAGCAATTAAAGTTAAACGAGTTCCTAAGAGTGGTGCTCTGATGAACTAAGATTTGTGTCCTTCTAAGAAGAGGCACCAGAGAGCTTACTCTCTCTCTGCACACCAGAACTAAGGAAAAGCCATGTGAGTACATGGCTAAGAAGGTGGCTGTCTCCAAGCAGGAAGAGAACCGTCATGAGAAATGGGATTAGCAGGTACTTTGTTCACAGACTTTTAGCCTCCAGAATGGTGAGAAAGTAAATTTCTGGTTTTTTTTTTTAAGCCACCCAGTCTGTGGAATTTGGTTATGGTAGTCCAAGCAAACTAAGATACCAGCTCAGTACATTTGCAGGAAACTCCACCCAAACTCATACTAAAATGTGCCCAGAGGCCATTGGCTGTCTGAATCTGGAGCTCACAAGAGAACTTTTGGCTGCAGTTTTGGATGTTGCTCTGGACCAAAGCATTCTGGTAATATTTTTAAAGGAGCTGGCTTTTAAAGGTGTGTTTGATGACTCTTTTTATTTGAAGAGGAAAGAGGAGCCTATAAATTATTTTAAAATAAACACTTTCTCAGCAAAGCTTTTATTTAAGCAACTTTAAAGCTACCACGGTAAGGCTTCCAAAGAATGATTTTGGCCTTACGAAACAGGTGGATTGCTATCACCCCTCCAGGTGATACCAGAGGCAGGGATACACAAATATGTCTGTCAACGAGCTGTCCTTAGCAATTGCTTGACATATGTTTAGTCCAATATAATGTATAAGGCAAATGTTGGGGTATTAACAGGAATTATGAGAAAAGATTATGTTCCCTTTAACTTGACCCCTTTTAAACTCTCACACTCCAAAATGAACCATTATTAGGGTCTTAAATATTGAGGAAGAAGAAAGAGGTGGACTAAAGCAGATGAAAAAGTTAAAAGGAAAATTAAATCTACAAAATAAGATAAAGAGAGATTGTGGAAAAATAAGATTTAAAAATAGTTTAAGATTAAGCTGAAAGAAATCTTCTGTTATAGATCATCTGACCTCATACCAGGGAGAAAGGCCACACACACATTGAAGACTTCTGGCAATAATGCACCCACCCGCCCATCCGCCCACGCAAACACATGCACGAATAATTCAACCCACCCCTCTTTATCCTTACAGTTATAACATGGGTTCCTGTGGCACATAGAAACACTGTGCCTACAACAATCCTGAAAGAATCAGGTCCTAACCGAAGTGATGGTCAGGGTCTCTTTCTACAACAGGAAACCGCCTGAACTCCATCCCTCCTTCTTATATTAGTTCATTCTATAATTCAATAGCGATTTGAGGGAACCATCTCAAAATTGATGAAAAAAATGAAGTTTTCTTCCAAGTAAAAAAATGTTCCATTATGTTTTTTTTTTTTCCCGTAATGAATTCAAATTACACTGAGTGAGAAGAGCTGTGAAAAGTGAGTCCAGTTTAAACATGTAAACATGTTCTATTGTGTGTAAAACCTTTCCTCTTTATCCATAAAATTCATTCTCCATCGGCAAAACAGCTTGGTTCTTGCAGCTATTGCCAAATAATGGACATTGGGTTTAATAGGTTTCGCTTGCTTTGGGATTTCAGAGAGTTATTATATTTTCTTTTACCTGGAATCTTGTTTTCACCTTTTTGGGTACAGAATATATTGCATTCAAATTTAGCTTTGGTTTGTTTGTTTCAAGCTTTTATTCAAATTCACTACTGGTTTCAGGTGTAGAATTTAGTGATTTATCACTTGCATATAACACCCAGTGCTCATCGCAACCAATGCCCTCCTTAATACCAAATCTACTCTTTCAAAGTCACATTTTAATGGAAACTTGTGGTTTCAGATTTACTTAATGTTTCAGAAGAGGCAGCTACTTTCAGCACCTCAGTTTTCTGTCTGTTAGGATGTGCCTTAAATCTGGAGGGATTATACTTCAGCTATAAGACCCTTCAGGCAAAGAGTAGAATTTGCTTCTTTCTCCCTAGAACATAATACACTAGTATTATGTTCACGAAAGCTACTTTTGCAATTGGAACTGATTTTTTTTTCCCTACAATCATATATTTTCCAAGATATGATATGGCTTGTGACTACATAATGTCCCACTCTTGCTGTCCTTCTGTTTTTTTCTGTATGTTTTGCATTTTCTATCTGTGACTTCCAAAATCAATCCAGAGTTCAACTTGAAGTAGCCTGAACCCGTTCCCAACTTTTAAAATATCTTTCATAGTAATGTTTTTTATTTTCCCAAAATTAGTTTGATCTCACTCTATTCTATGTCAGTGAGCCAGCTATTAAATATTTATTGAGCAGTTTCTAAATGGATAGCCACACACTAGATGACACATGTAGAGTGAAAATTTGCTGTATTTTGAAATTATTGCATAGCCAGATATGTTTCACATTATGTATAAAATGTGTTTCTTCTTCCTACAGCTGTTTTCTCATCCTGGGTATGAACATGCATTTGTTTCCGAGGTTGGCCAGGCTTCAAATCCATTTCTTTTCTACTAAATAGTCACTTCTTTAGGCATTTTTATAAAAAATAAGTAAGCGCATCAAGCCTGTCCTGAAAACCTCATCACCTTCCTTGTGAAGGAAAAATGATATGCCTTCAAAATTGTCCTTTCCATGATCATAGATAAAAATCCCCCTGAAACATTGCATACATTGAAATGGAAAAGGTTTTTGGTCTTCTGCTGCTTTGAGGTCGAGGCTCATGGTAATTTCCTCTGACTGTACCTCTGTCTCCAGGCTGCCTTCTAATCCACGCACTGGACGATTTCACTGAGGATTTAGGTCATCTCATTTCTAGAGGGGTGGAGTCTCATTCTGGAAAGGCTAATATATTCTTAACTTCCCCTGCAGGTAATATATTTGCTGGGAGAGGACAAAATGGGGAGTAAATGTAAACACATACAGGTGTAAAGGGTTTGTGTCATTGCTGGTGAGCCTGGTACTTATGAGAAGATATTAGCTACTGTATGGTATGCCGATGTCCCTGGTGCCACTCAGTTCACATTTGTAAAATTAAATCAAAACACATTACATAGCAAAGTTGGGTAGCAAGGTTAGTTTTACAGACATTTGATGTGACATAATAATAAAAGGAACCGTGTGACTGACAGTTTTCTGGCATAGAAAACCTCATCAGTACTTCCTACAGGCAGAGCAATGAGGAAGCCAGAAGAGGTGGAGCACTGAAATTCAAAGATCCTGGGGTCATTGGCCCTTGTCCCTGTGCTGTGTCTTACTGCATAGATACTCCTGGGCAGCACTGAACATCAAAGCCCTATACTTCCCCTGAGGTAGAAAGCACATTAGAAAGTAGTCCTAAAGTGTCTCAGCAATGTAAGGTCACGGGGCTAGCTTTCCTTAGTCTCTTGGAAGAGAGTTTGCTTTACCTTTACTTTTCCCCAATGTACTTACTATATAAAATAAATAAAATAAAAATTTTCAGCCAAAGTACCATCCACCTCTCACTTGGAGTTTCGCTTTCAAGGTAGGATCCAGTCCCTTAAGCTTGTATTTGAAGTGAATCAGAGCAGGTCCTTTATAACTGATGACTTCATGCCTATAAACTTTCCAAATAGCCCAATTTTATGCTAAAACATATCCCTCTAAAACTTAAAACCTTCTATGCTGGTGTTTGGAAGAGAATCTTTGGCAATGTCGGTATGTGGTGAGATCTCCTAGCCTGACATCTTGTTGAATAGAATAGGAAGAGGTCAAAGATACTTTGGGACTTTGAGCCTCCATGCTGGAGAGGAAGGACACATTCAGAGGGACAATAATAAAGAAGAATTTATATTTTTAGTCAGCATACTTAAAAGAGAATGTTGGATGAGACAGTACAGCCAAAAATTGAAAATAAAATCACCTGGCTTCTTTTCTCAGATGCTATACTCATCTTCCTGCTCTGTGTGTCCCCAGGTTATGGTACACATGCATTTGGTAGGAGAAAAGCAACAGCTACATCCTCCTCCTAAACACATATCTTTGCACCTCTTGTCATAGATTTATATGGAAACACTATATACATTTAATCTATTTTGGACAGAATCCATGTTCTGATTTCCACATCAGTCACATCTATGTTAAATAGCCCTATAGAGGAGACATTATAACCCTATGAAGGAGACAGTTGCAAAAACCAAGTGCTAGAAAGCTTAGGAAATTCATTTAAAGGTATATCACCAGTAAGTGGCTGAATCAATATTTGAATCCAGGTCTCTCCAGGAAGTTCTGTGATGTCTTCATTATTATTTGTTGCTGTTTTGCTCAACTAACTAATTCACCCATTGTTCAGCATTTTAGTTTTCCTACCTTGGTTTCCATTGATCTCCATGTACATTGCATGCTTAACTGCCAGAATCTCAAATACCCAGTGGGTGTATAATGGAGAAACAGATGTCCAGTCTTAGCAGCAACACACTCCTTTCCAATATTCTTTTCATGATCCTGTCTCTGATGTTTCAGGTTCGTAGTTCCATGAATTAGGAACCCTACTTCTGAAATGCCATGGAAAACACCTTCAGAATCCTCTGCCACAGAGGCAATCAGTCATAGAGTAGGGCTTTGCAAGTGATTGCTTTTGTGATACTATGATACCATAGGAGGGAAAGGCATGGAATATAAGCCATTGCTCTGTTTCCCCTAGAGAGCAAGTATATTTCAGAGTGGTGGAGGGTGGCCTTGTGAAAGAGTATTATTAAAAATTCTGCACAGTGTCTGCCACCCCTTCTGATATACACACCATTCTTCTCTCTGAACCTTATTTTCTCTACATGCTGAGATGCAGGTGAATGTGTCAGGTGGGTGTGTCAGATAAGAATACTTATCTATATTCCAGATAAGAAGGAATGAAGTAGAGTGGAGTCTCAAGAGTTCAGGTGATACTGATGGTGTACGGAATTAGCCTCCAGAGACCAAAGGAGAGGCAAGAAAAGAACAGACATTTTCAAGTTCATCTTTTTCTCCCCTTCCTTCCCTCACGTCCTAGTATGTGGCCTTCATCTTGTCTCTTCAGTACCATTCAAACTGCTTGGAAACTCTTCCCTCTGCCTTAAGTGTCATCCCATCCAGTATATTAAAACATATCATAATGTGCTCCTCTGTCTAGGACTTTTTATTAACTTCCCTTTCTCAGATGAAAAAATCCATGTTCCTCATGGTAGTAATAAGGACTTCTATGATTGGGCTTCTGGGTACTATTAGCATTTTCTCCAGCCACACCCAAGCATGGCTCCTTTGCCCTACTGTAACTTTTATTTTGTTGTATTTTTCTCTCTGCATAATGCTGTTCCATGGTTAGTGGTTTTCTCATGCTGGTTTTTTTCCTTTGTATTGTCTTCCATTTTTCTGAGCTAGTTCTCCTGGTGACTTCCTGTTGATACGTCAACAATTAACCTTAGTGTCATTTCTTGTTTGATGCATTCCTTCATTGCCTCACTGACCATTGCACTTGAACTTCCCTGCCCTTGACCCCCATACTTAGACATGTTTTCACACTTTTTCCTTCTTTATTCACATGTATCTTTTTATAGACTTGTTTCTGCTATTAGTCATTCAGTTTTTTTCAAAAGCAAGAAGTGTGTTTTATTCATTTAATGTGGATGATTGCCTTTCTGAGTAAGAAAAACTCCAAGTAAAGCTAGCCTGAGGTAGGGAAATGTGTGCGCGGGGTGAGGAATATATATTAGAGTCTATCTTTCAGAAATCTAAGGTTGAGGGGAGAATCCAGCTTCTTGCAAAGAGGAGCCACATTTCAGACAATTTTGTAAGTTCTCATCTTTTTATCTGTTTCTCCATCTCCATCTTTCTCTCTCTGTATCTCTTGGATCTGTTTGTCTTTGCCTGAGTTTACCCACAGTCACACTTGCCTTGAGTTCATGTCGTCTTGATGACAGGAAAGAGGAAGACAGCTACTTTCTCCTTCCAAATGTCTCCAGAGTAAATTGCATAGACAGATTCTGATTGGCCAGGGTCAGGCTCTGTGTTTCTTCCCACGGCTAGAGTTTGAATATTGTACTATTTAATAGTTCACCTGAACTACATGGATTGGGAGAGTGGCAGTTTTCCAAAGAGAAACTGAGCAAGAAAATAGAAGATGTACTAAAAATGACCCCTGAACAACATAGGTTTGAACTGTGCAGGCCCACTTATGCATAGTTTTTTACAGAACTGCACTGTAAATCTATTTTCTCCTATGATTTTCTTAAAAAATTTTCTTTTCTCTTGCTTACTTTATTATAAGAATACAGTGTATAATACATATACAATATGTGTATTAATTGACTGTTTATATTATTGGTAAGACATTTGGCCAACAGTATGCTATTAATAGTTAAGTTGACAGAGAGTCAATTATATGCAGATTTTCAACTTCATGGGGCATCAACACCCCAACCCCTGCATTGTTCAAGGGTCAACTGTATACATAAGAAATGTGCAAGATAGATGAATGCATAATTGGATATAAGTCATTTTTAATCTAACACAGAGAAGCACATGGATTAAAAAATGGCAGTCAGGGAATGGGGAAAAGATCCCTGGAGTGATCAGACACAGCCTGTGAGTTGTATGATTATTATTGTCTTAGAACTCAATGATTATAGTTAGTTATATAACTATCACTATCAATTCCAGTGCATTCCAAAGGAAATACCATAGCCATTTGTAGTGTCCATGTTTTATAATGAGATCTTAAAGTGCATGCTTGCCCATCTTGCACCACCAGAAATTGGGTAGCTTAAGCAATGAAGAATCATTCCTCCAAATAAATGGGGGGCGGGAAATGGAATGGTTTGGTTGTTTGTATTTTACTTCTCACTTAAATCCAAGGAACCTAGTGATGTGAATGAATAACTTTGTTAAAAATTAAGAAGTCCCTGTTTCTTTTTGGATGCGGACTCAATTTCCCTAGGACCCATCTTCCTATACTGTTATGTTTTTAATGCATATTCTCTCTAGGGTTGTTAGAGAAAAAATGTTTAAAAACTTCAAAATATATCTTAATTATATCAAAATCTACACACATTTTTATGCCAATCAATTAATAAAATTAGAATCTTGACAATTTAGTAGTGTCCTAAAATGAATAGCTATAATTTTAGACAGGGAAACGTGTTACAACAAATAGCATGTTCTCTTGCTGAGGTGCAAAGAATCACCCACAGTCTTTCATAAGACCCAGATGCAAGAGTCACCTCTGATTTTTATTCTAGACTACTGCTATCCTAATGATTTTAACTTCCCTTTCATGGGAACAGGATCCAACAATCCAATTTCCACATAAAATTTAAGCTCAAGGACAAAGCAACCAATGGAGATACAGAATTCTAGTTTGGAATACATAAAAGAGAAAGGAAATAAGAATTGTATTTCAGCGTCACCAAAAGCAAATCCTGCTCAAACATACAGTATAGTTCCAACAGTAGATAATTTATCCATAGTTCTTTATTTACTATCATCTGCTCTTTTTTTAAACCTTGAAATATTAGAATAATTCAACAGGCAGTAGTTCAAGGGTTGGAGGAAAATATACCTATCAGTGCATGAAAAAGCAAAATCTTAAATTACGTAAGACAGAGAAGCTGTTTTAGTGTTGCCAGTAAGTAGCTTTGTGATTTTTACCAAGCTACTTGATTTTTTTTTTTTTTTTTTTTTGGCCTTACTTGTGAAGGGACTCAGTCATATGGAAAGAAAATTAGAATTTTCCTGCGCTTCCCTAAAAGACAGTCCAAATATAACAGTAAAAAATTGTAGGGAACACATAGTAGACACTCAGTATACTTCTTTGAAGTATGGGGAAACATAGAAAAGAACTACTTAATAATTAGAATTGTTTAACAAAATAAAATAAGGACTTCTCAATCCTTAGAAATATTGAAGTAGGGTTTGTATGACTGTCAAGCCTATTTAGAAGGAGAAACTATTGAAAGGAAATGTTACTGAGATGGTAACTTGAGATATGTAATCTTAAAAATCACTATTGAAAAACTATAACTTTAAAGTTACCACACATAATAATTACATTAAGAGAATGCCCATAAATACATAAATGTGCTTTTCAGATGAAGGAGGTCTTGTTTTCATCAATAAGTTAGATGTTATCTAGTGCTTACATAAATAATCAGTTTCCTTCACAATTTCTTTCAGAAGGGAGCCCCAATATTCTTTTGAACTTGGGCAGCCAAGTGCTTCAGCTTGATTTCTCTAAGATGATCATATGAATTTCAGCGCCCAGGTAGGAATTGGCCTGGTAAAGGGTAGGTGATACCATTATGTCCAGTGACATTTGAAGAAACCTTATCTAGGAAGATTCACTGCTGTTAAGAATGGATCATGAGAAAAGGATATACACTCTTCTGTGTAGGCCTTTGATTGAAATGAGTGAGGAATTGATGCCTGGAGTCTGCTGCAACTTATCTCCTTATTTCTGTAATATGAGTGCTATGATGGTAAATTTTATGTCAGCCTGACCGAACCATGGGGGGCCTAAATATGTTGTTAAAAATTATTTGGGGTGTTTCTATGAGAGTATTTTTGGATGCACTTAACATTTGAATTAGTAGACGAGTGAAACATATCGTCCTTTATAATGTAGGTGGACCTCTTCAGTTGACTGAAGGCCTGAAGAAGACAAAAGACTAACTGTGAGTAGGAGAAAACCCTTTTTCCTGATGGTTTTTAATCTGGGGCATTGATTTCCCCTGATTCCAGAGCAGCTTCTGGGCTTTGGACTTAAACTGGGACATCAACTCTGCAGATTTCGGACTTGTCAGCTTCCATAATCATATAATCAAATAAATCTCTTTCTCCATATACACACATCGTATTTGTTCTTTTTCTCTGTAAAACCTTGACTGATAATACAGGTGTGTCACAAAAAGATGATGAACAAAAGATAGAGAATGCCTGTTATTTTATTTTTTAAATGACATCATTGGCAAATTGGATAACCAACCAGATGGCTTTCATATTTCCTGTTATGTCATAGAGAAAGGAAAAGAAAAGGAAGGGGTAGGAGAGATCTTGTGTGTCTGCCTTATTTGAAGTTGGATCTTCTGTTAGTTGTTACTTTAGCCAAAACCATATCCTAACAATTACAGTCATGGAAAATTTATACTGAGTGTTCTTTATAGTTCCTCACTACTGTAAAATCTTAAGATTTATCTGGTTGGCCCACAGAGCCATGAAAATAAAATGAAATGTTTCTATGGGAAAAAGTATAAAGTATGATTCAATTGTCAGGAACTATTAGCATTTGTTTTATGATGACTAAAATATATTCCTTGGCTCCTGAGTTGATGTATCTTTATGGATTTTTGAAGAAAACATCAAACATCTGTAGTAATAAAACAATGCAGGGAAAAATGAAGTTAAGATGAATTGAAATCCAGCAAAATTATATTAGAAAAAGCTATACTTTGACAATAATGAGGTAGAATGAAAGAGAAATTCCGTGAAGGGAAAATTTCCATGAAATGGATTATTCTGTGATTAAGAGAACTAGGTCATGTCAGTAGGAAAGAGCTACAAGAGGGAGATTTGAGAAGTGACAATAAAGACACCAGAATTCTGTCACTGATGGAAAAAGAAAAAAAAGAAAAAAAAATTAAACAAAAAAAACTTGTACAGAGCCTTCCCTCTTAAGACTGTTCCCCCTCAATGGCACTGATTTTTTTCACAAGTTGAAGTGAAATTTAAAATGATTCTAAGCTATTCATGCCCCATAAAATAAAACGATCCCTGAGGATTTTAGCTGCTAGGTCAGCCAATAGTTCATAATTTCATCCTCTTTTTGTACCTTTATTTCTACTGCTTTCTGCTTTAGAAGTTCCATTTAAGTATCCATATGCTGCTTTTGCATGTTTCCAGTTGCTCTACATTTCCTCACAGTGGTTCCCAGACTGGAACAGAAAGAGGACATGTAATTTGGTTTTTATCTTGCTCAGTTTTGAATATTGACAGAAGTGCAGTCACACTTAAACAGTCACATTGACAAGCTCTGAGGTCTAGAACAATGTCCCGGCAGGGTATTTATTCCCTCAGAGTTGATTGGGCATGGTATTTCAACAGCTCATGCTTTAAAACAAATACAATGTCAGCATCAAATTCTTTTCAAAGATATTTTGTGAAGCTTCACAGATTAAAAATGTGCTTTGGAGTTGGATGTTTTATGTGACAAAATGTAGTTAATTATGCAGAAAGGGCACACCAGTCATAGCTGAGTAAAACCTATAATGTACTGTATTAAAAGTGGGATAACAGCTAACACTAATAGATACTTTAATTCCAGGTGTGGCACTGAGTAGATACTAACATGTACCAGTTAGCATCCAGTCAAAACACAGAAATCACACCAACTATTTTAGCACAGACAAATTCATATGAAGAATGGACAAGCAAAAATGGAAGACTTAGTATCTATTTCTTCAGGGAATAAAGTTGGATTCTTACATGTCTGTTACTTGATTACTTATTTTCTGGGTTTTTAGCATGTATTTAGAATGAGAATTCAAAATTCCCATTAAAAATAACAAAATAACACACTACACTTTGGAGTTGACCAAATAACCTTTTGTAAGAGGATAGATTGAGACCCTCAATGACTTTATTCTAATGTCCTTATCTTCAGTTTGGTAGAAGCAAGGCAGTGGAGACATTTCAGAAGGCTGCCTAGCATCTCTAGTTTGTGGCTGTGTGCTGGGACTCAGGAAGAGATAACATGTACCTGGTGTGAGACATGGACGTCTCTCAAAAGGGGCTGCACATATTTCTTAGCTGAGAAAAGAGAAATAGTGAGAACCAAAACTAAGAGCATACTCTGCAAGAGTCTTAATGATTCCAATAGAATAGGAAAAGGAAAACTGCATAGTACTTACTGTATGACCGGAACTATTTTAAGAATTTTATATTTATTAAGTCACTTAATCTTCATAACAATCTTGTGAGGTTGGTATTACCGTCATCGCCTTTATTTTACACAGAAAGGAACGGAGATTCAGAGGTTAAAATATGCAGTTGCCAAGAGCAGAGATAGAATTCAAACCTGAGAAGCTTGACTTCGGCATTTGTGTACTTACCCACATACATTATTGTTTTCTTTTTTTTTTAAGATTTTATTTATTTATTTGACAGACAAAGATCACAGGTAGGCAGAGAGGCAGGCAGAGAGAGAGGAGGAAGCAGGCTCCCGCTGAGCAGAGAGCCCAAATGCGGGGCTCCATCCCAGGACCCTGGGATCATGACCTGAGCTGAAGGCAGAGGCTTTATCACACTGAGCCACCTGGGCACCCCCATTATTGTTTTTCAAATACTAGAAAAACTTTAAGTATTTCCTACTTTTTAGGCCCTGTGCCGATTTGTTTAATATGTTACTGTATTTGTTTCCTGACATTTAAAGTAGTATAATCAGATAATATAAGTGATATTATCATCCCCATTTTAGAGATAGAGAAATGGAAGAACAACGAGGCAAAGTGTGATTCCCAAGGGGACAGGACTAGTAAATGTGGAGCATCAGGGTAGACCCTAATGTCCAGAAACACTGAGTCAGAATTTCTGGCAGTAGAACTTAGGGTTGGTACTCTCTATCAAGCATTCTGAGCAGTTTATGTAGACACTAAAGTTTGAAAAATCACTGCTCAAGGACCAAAATTCTTCTAATTTAGAATTAGAACTAATCTTTTTATCTTACATTAGAATAGCACCATTTACATATGTAGACCACTTTTAATCAATAGTTAATTAACTCAACATGAGTTAATGAACACCTGCCATGTCTCAAGTACTCAGCTAAACTCCTAAGCTAGGAGATTGAATAAGAAATTGCCCTTGCTGTCAAGGCCATAAAATAGTAGGAAAGATAGAAAAAATACTTACATATAATATGGAAAATTTTATAATAGAGATATAATTAAAATGCTATGTGATTAGAGAGAACAGAATACCTAATCTTGCCTGGAAGAGACCAGGAAAATTCATAAAGACAATAACGTATCAGCTGACTCTGTAAGAATTTCTAAGAGATTAGAGAGGGGGAAAAGAAAACACTTTCTAGGGAGAGTGCAAATCATGTCTCAAATGATGGAGATACGAAAGCATGCAGTGTGTTTAAGAGGCTCTGGGATATTCATCAAGGATAGATGCAGAGCAGCAGAAAATGTAACTGAACTAAGGTTGGAGGAAGGCATCTTTCATGGGACTATCGTATTTTGTACCAGCAAACTTTTGCTGCAAAAACAAAACAAAAAAAAAAACAAAAAAAAAAAACACAACTCAGATTGGCTTAATGACAGTCAAAGTGTTTATTGTTTCACCAATCTGGAAATTCCATACTGAGTATTGACTGGTCCACGGCGCAGCGGTGTCATTGTAAAGTCCTGGTTTCTGTCTCTTCACCATCCCATCCGGTTTTTGCTTCATCTCAAGCCTGGTTTTTGTTCTCAAGGTCATATCTAAACTTGAACAGTGTAAAAATCTCATACAAATACTCCTCTCTAGTATTTCTATCTTGGCAGGTCAGGAAAATGTCCTAAAATTCATACTTATTTGGTTGTCTATTAGATAGTAAATTAGCTGTCTTTTCATATAACAATCTCAAAACTTAGCATCTTAAAATAATAAATATTAATTATCTTACACAGGTTCTGTGAATCAGGAAAACATTACTAGCTTAGCTCAGAGATTCTGGCTTGAGGTCTCTCATGAAGTTGAAGTCAAGACATCTACTGGACCTATGGACTTCTGACCTGGCTGGAGGATCAGATTCGAAAAAGGCTCATTTGAATGGAGGGCAAGCTGATGCAGGCAGGAGGCTTCATCTTTCCATTGGACTGATTGAATGTCCTGAGTAAATGATGAAAAAAGAAGGATGGACATAACCACAATGTCTTTTATTACCTAACCTCTGAAGTGGTACTCTCATTTCTGCAATAGTCTATTTGTTGTGTGGGTTATCCCTAGTCACTGAGGGAGGGGAATATACTTGACAGTTTATTGCAAAGGCTTTCTTGTGCCTTGAAATATATTTCATGAAAATTATTTTCTGACAATACTGTATTGATATCATATAGATATATCACTATTAATTTTTACCAATTTTCTATTACTAGGTATTATAGGTTATTATTATTATATACCAAAGAATTATTACAGATAAATACATATACATAATCTTAATTTTTTCCTTACATTATGTCTAAGTTTTTTTTTGAAAAAATGTTGATGAAGTATGCTTAATTGTCTCTCAAGATGATTATTTATTTATATTTTTAAAGATTTTATTTATTTATTTGAGGCAGAGAGAGAGCATGAGCACAAGTGCGGGAGGGACAGGGGAAGAAAGAGAAAGAGTGAGCAGGGAGCCCCACATGGGGCTGGATCCCAGGGCACTGAGATCATGACCTGAGCCAAAGGAAGATGCATAAGTAATGCCAATCTCATCTCATAAAATTTTGCTTTCATTTTATTTTTCCATTATTAGTAAGGATAAATATTTTTCGTATGGCTGGTGTATATTTGATTTTCTTCTACTATTAACTATTCATGTTCACATCCTTGGTTTTTTTTAATTGGGGTGTTAGTTATGTTCTTGTTCTTATTTATTTTGATTATTATTATTACACTTTTTAATAAAAGACTAGATATTTTTGCCATTTATTCTGCAAGCATTTTAAGACAAATTTTCATTTGCCTTTTATTTGTATTTAAGAATTTTATTAAAGGAATATTTAATTCTAATTTGTCATAACATCTTTATATTTTCCATTATAATACTTTAGCATGTGGTCACATGCACATTTGGTCTAGATTTTCAACTAAATCAGTTAAATTTATCTATCTTTTTACATTTGGCTCACCAATCTGCTTGAAATTTTTTTGGTGTACAATGTGAGTGAAGGACATATGTATTTTAAAAATAGATAAATTGACAATATGTCGAAAAGTATTTGTATAACCTTTTTTTTTCCATAATAGAAACATTTTGAGTCAGTAATCTTGTTTCTTTGTCATCTTACTCTTGGCCATTGTAATCCTACCTATATTGCTTTATTTTAGCGAAATAACACATGCAACTAAGATATACATACAAGGATATGTATAACATAACATATTAACAGCAAAAATCTGAAAAAGAATAAAGGTATAATAATAACATCAAATAGTTGATAAATTAAAAGTTACAATAAGAAAGATGTAAGAACTGAAATCAGGTATTTGAATAACATTTAATTATCTTAGAAAACTTCTCATGATATAATCTTACATAGAAGTAGAAGACTTCAGAGGTGTCTGTTCAGTATAATCTACCTTCCATAGGTTACATTTGAATTATATTTTACTTGAAATATGTTCTGTGATTTTTAGTTTTCCAACATGATTATATCTTACTACATGAGATTTAAAATACAATGATGATTTTTGAAAAATAAATATGTAATTATAAAATCAAAGGGAAATAACTTTTCCTTTTGGACATAATTTTGTAATAGTTAATTATGAACTTGTTTCTGATTTTGGATAGCCTCAAGTGTACATACCTAGGTTTAGTTATCATAATTAGTAAGCAAGCGTGTCTTGTAATTATAATGACAGAAACATTTATTAACTCATGAATATTTATGATGAAACATAGTCAGTGGTAATTTAAGAAATGATTCCTGAAGCTCTTTCAAGCAACAAACCACTAGTGGTTTTTACGTTGGAAGCTTCTTTAAAAAATGATAAAATCTGGCAGCATTAGAAAGCAGGATTATTCTCATTTTCAAATATACTCTATAATCGAATTAAACTTGCATTTGATCTGCTTTGGGTTTTACGGAAATGGAAATTTTTTTTCTTGAAGTTACCTCTAAATATTATTTTGTTTCTTTCCTTGTATATTCACTTCTTTTTATGTTACATAACATCACTTATATGTGTACAATTAAAACAAATTTAAATTTTTATATCTACATGGCACAATGTAGGAATATTAGGCTGGAAGTAGGTGTTACTGAGCTAGATTTTAAACATATATGACTGTATTCAGAGCCATTTTCAGGCAGATGCACAAACCCTTGACCTTAGAGAAATCCCACCCTTGATTCAAGGTCATGCTGTTGGGGTCTTAAAGTTCTAATAATTTTTGGAAATGGGCCCCTCATTTTAATTGGGCACTCAATGCTGCCAGTTACGCAGTGGATCCTGACAATATTAGTTAAGATTTTTTCAGAGTACAACAAAAATATCAAAACTACAACCACAACTGGCCTAAGCCAAAAGAGAAATTTTGGGAGGGTTATATTTGGAATGTTTTTGGTGAATACATAACATTAGGTGAGACTTTATGAAGACTTCACACTGCGGGATCAGGTTGCACTCCTTTTGTCGGAGCTGGCTTTGTTCTCAGACCTACCAGCTCTCAGGTTTTGAAAACTGGATGGCTACCAGCAGTTTCTGGGACTGCATGGTCTATTTTCTTTGCCAGGAAGGAAGATTACCTCTTCTTCAAGGCTTTAACTCAAGGTCCTTGATTTCGCTCTGGTTGACTTAACTGAATCTAACACACACACACACACACACACACACACACACACACGCACACAAGAAAGAGAGAGAGAGAGAGAGAGAAATCATTAAGAAAGGAAAGGGGAATGTGATGTAAAGATAGTATTGGGTTGTCTTGTTCCTGAAAGAGTAGAGCACAGGAATGAATGACATCAGGGAACTCCTACCAAGAAAAGAAGAAATCAAGAAATCAGCGCTACATGGCTAAAATTTGTTTTGGTGACTTTACAGAGGAATTAAAATTTTATTGAAAAAAGAAAAAACAATGTCACTAATTTAATTACATTTGAGAGAACTGTTTGAGATTATAGATTGTAAATTATTTTAGCATAAGTTTGCCTTATATTGTCTCTATGTAGCTGAAATTCAAATATTTGAAGATTGAATGACCAACATGGATTTAATAAGCTGGAATGAGATAATTTCACATGTCAAAATACAGTAGGAATAGTATGCTCCCTTGTTACACTGAGAAAAAAATGATCTATTGAAGCAACAGAATATATATAAGGCATTTGCTAGGATTAGGGCAAGGTATTTGGAGATTTGGAGGGTATCTATGACTTATAATTAAAGGCATTATGTCAAAGAGTCTATTATTTTGTACAAAACAATGAGGAGCCACAATATTGAAGCATTCTTCTTGCAAACTGAAATTAGAAGACTTTCTTCTTTCAATGAAACTGAATGCTATAAAGTTTATAAATCAGGTTTGCAACATTATTCTTACTGTACCAAGGTGTAACAATCTCACTTTTCCAGTGATATTAATTTATTTAACTAACAAGTTAAATACAGAATGTTTCATGAAGTCAAGACCATTTCCAAAACAGAGCCTGACTGTTCTCAGTGTCATTACTGTTACTTGGCTGGTCAGTCAATGATGTGTCTGTTATTGGGCAGTAAAGGTATCAATTAAAACTTACAAGACAATATCCTGAGGTAAAAAAAAAAAAAAAAT
This sequence comes from Mustela nigripes, assembly GCF_022355385.1. Lineage (NCBI taxonomy): Eukaryota > Metazoa > Chordata > Mammalia > Carnivora > Mustelidae > Mustela > Mustela nigripes. The sequence continues at coordinate 136,937,039 of NC_081561.1, read as the reverse complement.
GGCCACCTCTTTTAGAAAAATGTGATTTGATTTATTAAAGGATGGAAGCTCATGTTTTATTTCAGTGTCAATAAAATCAAATTACATTAATTTAAGAAAAATTCAACTATATGCCTACTAATGGATGAGAGAAAAGTATTCTTTTTCTACCTGAATGGTAAAAGGGAGGAAAAAGAAATTGACAGCTCATCGATGCTATGAGCTAGATAAACTTCATGTTGACTTATATGAGCTATAATGAGCTAGATAAACTTCATGTTGAAAGAAGTCAGGAGCTCCGGCCGCATGTCTTAAATGGGTAAACAGACTCTAGAAGGGAGAAAATTGCCTCCCCATTTGTACAATGGAAATGAAACCCAAAGCCCAATTATCTCTTTTCAATGCCACCATATGCACAGATATACCCTGATAGTTCTTATAGTTTCTATTTTCTTTATTTGAAGTGTACTCAGTTCACTTCCTGAGATGATGGAAGTCCCAACAAGTTTTTACTATCATCTCAAAATTTAAGCTCTACAGTCACCACCAAGTGTTTTGGATTTTGAGGTGCATGTACAGGAACTGAAGGATATTTGGCTACCGGACGAAACTGATGTGAAATTGTATAGGAAAGGAAAACAGTTTATGCATATCTTAGCTATTCACCCAATAGGCACTTAAAGGATGCATGCTCTGTGTCAGGCATTGTGTTACGACAAGTAGAGTTTCCATTCCCAAAGAACCTTCAGTTTAGAAGAGGGAAACATCACGCAAGCAAATACAAAAGTAAATATAGATGGAATTAATATAGATTTTAGTAGGAAACAAAAGCAGATCTTGTCATTTAAATTTGGGGATAAAGAAAGAAGGGTTTCAAAGAAGGTTGCCATGATTATATTTTTGGGGGCTGCATCAGATGATTAAGAGTGAAGGAAAGACAAATGTTCTCTGTCCCACTCATGACTATTGAGCAACTACTAGTGTGCGCCACAGAAAGAAAAGGTCTCAGCAAAGGGTATTCAGATACCACCTAAAATGTATATTTACTACCTAGAATATCACATGACACATAGGGGGCACCCATGAAATGTTGGATAAATGAAAGAAGGAATAAATGATCAAAGTCTCTAAGAGAAGTGTGAATCAGGTCTTGTAAAACTAAACAAAGAAAGGAAAGGAAGCTAACAAGAACAAGTAAGGGAAGGTTTCACAGAAGAGCATAATTCTTCATGGATAAGTAGTTTATTGGATGGAGGAGGAAGGGCTTTTCCAGGCCGAGGTAATCACTGCAGAGAGTCCTGGAGGAGGGGGAGGACTTGGTGTGTTGGGAGTTTCTGGTGGTAAGGCACAAAATGTCATGAGAGGAGAGGAGCTTGGTGATGTGGTTGACTAGGAGGAGATAGAGATGATTTGCATATGTATGCCATCTCAAGAATGAGATGAGGGCCAAGAGGAGTTTTTCTTTCTTTTTTTTTTTTAAAGATTTTATCTATTTATTTGACAGAGAGAGATCACAAGTAGGCAGAGAGGCAGGCAGAGAGAGAGGAGGAAGCAGGCTCCCTGCTGAGCAGAGAGCCCGACGCGGGACTCGATCCCAGGACCCTGAGACCATGATCCGAGCCGAAGGCAGCGGCTCAACCAACTGAGCCATCCGGGCGCCCCCCAAGAGGAGTTTCTAAAGGCAGAGATGTTCTCTGAAGTTTTTATGGCTTTCAGTTTTCAGGCTCCCAGTGGATACTCCTGAACCTTCTGCTTTTTGGTGTATGTGTATGATCTCATTCAACACCCTCAACCCCCACACAATAAACTAGGGCAGTGATTCTCTTTCCCCCCATTTTACTAATGCGTAAACTAAAGAATGAAGAATATAGTCTCCTGAAAGTGACACACCTGGTAAAAGGCAGTGGAATGCAAACTAGCAAGAAGGTAACAGTCACTTACACAAGCATCGGTGCATGTCTGTGCAGCCCCAGAGCAGGCCAGTGGAGAAAGGCATGTGTTACAGATGGAGTGTACATTTTCCCTCCCTGCACGTTGCATCCAGAGCTGTCACCGGTGATTCTGCACAGGCTTTCCTTTTTGACGGTTTATATTGTACATCTAACCTGAAACAACTCCTTGCTATTTCAGGCCACAGCTCAAATTGCTTTACCAAGTTTTAAGCAGTTAGGTTCAATGCTGTTCCACACAGAGAGTAGTCATTTTAATCTACATTTTAATTTCATTTTGTTACCCTCCAGGGTTTCACTTGAATGCCATCTTTTACTTGGGTAGTACATTGTTCATTCGTCACTGTGGTAACGTATACCCAGTGCTTTCTATCCAATCTCTTTTTTTCTTGCTACTTAACGATCCAGGACAGCTCTAGCAGTACATGAGGAGAAAAGAATGGTGATGGTTCAGTAATTTTTAAATTAATGTGTCTTAATAATGGCAATCTGGTTGGAAGGATTAAAGGACAAAAGGATTGTCTTGAGAATTCATTTGCATAGTCAGATGTGTGTGTGTGTGTGTGTATGTGTGTGTGTGTGTGTGTAGAGGGTTGTTTTGAAGGCTTTTATCATTATAAAACTATAATGAACATTTGTTAAATCTCCACCTCTCTTTTTGAGAGAACAACCTGCTTTCTTGAAATAAATCTTTTGCAACACCTTTCCAATTTTTACAAGCCAAGATCTCTGTAAGGGATATCTCCTGGTGAGAGAGTCAATAATTTTTCAGTCTTAAGTATCTGCCAAACCTCTGTTCCTCCTAGAATTGATCTATTAAACAGAGTTAGGCCCAATACAGGAGCTCTGAGGACGAAGGACTCTCAGATCCTTACTACAATGTTATTTTCTTCTAAAGCTTTGTTTTCATCATATTTCAAGGACATGTCACTTACAGTACTTGTACTTTGTAGCAAAGGCAAAATGTCACTTACTCCAGCTCCATTAATCTGTCAAACCAAACAGTTTCTGGCTGTAGTTAGATAGCCTTTGAAATGGCGATGAGCAAGTGATAAACACATTTTCAAAGTGTTTATCCCATCTTTTTCAGAAGGTAATATTTTTTTTTTTATGGGGGCTTAAGGGGGTACGAGAAGAATAAATGAAACAAGATGGGATTGGGAGGGAGACAAACCATAAGTGACTCTTAATCTCACAAAACAAACTGAGGGTTGCTGGGGGGAGGGGGTTTGGGAGAAGGGGGTGGGATTATGGACATTGGGGAGGGTATGTGCTTTGGTGAGTGCTGTGAAGTGTGTAAACCTGGTGATTCACAGACCTGTACCCCTGGTTATATATGTTTATAAAAAATAAAAAATTATTAAAAAAAAGAAGGTAATATTTTTAAGCACCTCAAAAATTTCTATTTGCAAAAAGGTATGTTTTTGGAGGTTATTCTGATTTCTTAATGTCCTATTTTCAAGACAATCCTTGATAACACAGGGGAAAACGTTGGAAATCTGAGCTACACTGTTTACTAGTTGTGTAGCTTTGCATAAATCAATAAATATTACTTACCTTTTTCTTCTTCATTCTAAAAGGCTATAGTGTTTACCTTCCAGGATCATAGTGAGAATTAAATAATATCTGTGAAAACCTCTGAGAACTAAAGAGTGTTAATTAAAGCAAAGACACAAACATCAGGTTTTGCTGGGACTCTTCTCAATGCCAAGAAGAATTAAGCGTTCATATATTTTGGTCCCAGAACTTTGACATCCATAATATTGCTTATCGTGTCAGCTTCGTATTTTTCTGGTTCCTTAGTTTCATCAAATTGCTTGAGGGCAGGGCTCTCTGTCTTATTTATTTTCATCCTTAAAAGCTAACTCACTTAGTAGGCACTGTTATAACAGGAGCTGATTAAAAAAAATGGAATTAAGCAAATGGTAAAATGGTCGACTGTGTTCAATATTTTCTTAGCTGCCTTCAGCTATTGCATGTGTCTGCCACCATTCTTCCCACTTCTCCCTCCATCTGTCTATCTTTGACTAATCAGTCTCTCAGGTAGGTGCTTACTCATTCCTAATTAATTGGTACATAGATGAGGACATATTTGCATAGCTACCAACTTTCGAAAAAAGGAAACTCTGAATTCTCCAAAATGAGTATACAAAAGTACAAGTTCAAGCAGCACTTTGAGTAAGGAAAGTCAGAAAGGGTATTGTGGTGCTAAGAGGACTGAAAATTATACCTAAAATACAGCCACCTTCTTCCAACATTCCTCCTACATTTTTTTTAGATATTCCAGTCATGTATTAATAGCACCAGCACTGTATTCAAATAGATTTTGGTAAAGTTCATTATGATAATCTAATTAAAATGACCTCAAAAGGAAGAATTTAAAAAACAAAGGAATTATAATTAAGCATAAAGTCCTAATTTTAGGCCTGCAGAAAAGAGAAAAAATAAAGGATATATCTGCTTACTGAGAAATAGATGTGGATGAAAATATAGAAGCTGAATTTTTAAAGCATGAACTTCATAAAAGATTTTTCTTAACCCTTTTTCTGTAGTTTGAACTTTTAGCATCAAGTAAAATTGGTTTGTGAACCACAGATTGCAAAACAGTTCTGACATGCCTACACTAAATTGTGATAAACACTTCACATTTTCCTTTTCCTCAAAAGATATAATTATCACAGGTGTATAGATATCAAACTTCTAAATTTTTAAACACTGTTGTTGAAAAAGGCAGAAATTTCACTTACATAAACACTTGTTGGGGGTATATTTTGCTGGTAAACTGAAGGACACACAATTTTAAAATGGTAGGGATGCACTTTAGTCCATTTCAAATATTAGAACATGTATGTGAATGCTTTATAAAAGTACTCTAGATTTTGACAGGTAAAAAAATAAGTTATACAAAGTAGTGAAAGTGAAAGCAAAAATCCCTTTTAAAGAAGTAAATTTAATAAGTTATTTAAAGAAAAAATACATCCCCTACAAAGTTTTTATAGTGCTTTATTTTTAAAACCCATCCACTTCATTTTAATTTACTTCGCATCATTATGAGCTCGGTAAAAATGGGTCCTGAAGAGACAGGTAGGACTTATTTGCAATTAGACACATCATCAGTGTATTCACACAACGTCAATCAGTGTGATGTCAGCTGTTCCAACATGGCTATTGTCCTAGGTGTCTATTCACAAAACAAGAACAGAATGAATAGAAATCAAGCCAGCATAATTGGGACTGGATTACATTTAAAAAATTTTGACATAGAGGTGTTCTAAAACACTTAGCGTGTAAAAGCCTCTTGCAACTGGAGCAAACGTAAAGATTCATACACTAATACAGTTTTTAAACCTCCTTATATTATTTCTTTATTTTATGGAAATAAATAAGATTTTGAGAAGTGAAATAACTTGCCCAAGGTCCCACAGTTTCTTTGTAACAGATAAGAACTCAAGTGTTCTTTATACCAATCCAAAGTCCATTGTTTCATAATGGACGCTTATGAAACAAACATAAAGTATATCTGGAAAATATACATGGTAGCGTGCCAAAAGCCCTTGAAAGTTAGAAAGAACAAAGTTAAAACCCATTAGTAAAAGTTTATAATTTGCTCTTAAAACAAGATAGTACCAACGAGAAGAAAAAAAAGAAGAAAAAAGAAGGGCAAATTCAAGGTAATTCTCTGGAAGAAAAAACAGAATTGCCATTTTTGTCTCATGGATAAAAATGAAATAGGAAAAAAGCTGAAGCCTAACATTTTAGCCTTGTTGTCAAAATAACTGTGGATTTACTTATAGAGATTGATTAGTTTGAAGGTTGAAAACCACCACTAGCTATGAAAAAAGACTAGATTTTCCCCTCCCACCAGAAACAACTAAAATACTGAGCAAAATATATTAAAAAACTTCTTTGAAGTCATTGAACATCAGTCAACAAAGGATAGTTCTCTTTAAGAATAGCAAACAAATGAGGTGACCCTTATTATTTCCCTAGATTACTGCCTGGAGAAAAATTACAGGTGAAAGCTCTGGGATAGAAAACCTAGGTAGAGCCTGGAAGTCTTTGTGATTTGAAAATAGGGAGATAGAAGTCTGAGAAAGCCAACATGCTTAGAATACTCAGAGCAGAGAAGAGAGACCTATACAAAGAACTCAGGATCTAAAGAGCATGCCTTGAGAGTTCAGCTGAGAACTGATCAGTGTGTGTATGTAGGAAAACTATCTGAGGTTAGGAAAGATCCACCTGAAAGGGTTAGAGAGAAGTGATTTAACAGGTATGGAAATACCAGCTGTTTCCAACAGCTAAAATGGAAAACATAGTTCTCAAAGCATTGACTAGGATACTCAGAAGGGTTTATTTTTTTTCTTCTATGACAAAATTAGCCTGAGACTAACTGTTGTTCTAGTTCTGCCTAATAGCATAAAGGAACAGTGTAAAAATCAAGCTGTTACCCATTTGCTTAGCTGAAGCTCAAAACAAAGCTCAAGAATTTTTTATTGGAATTCAAAATTATCGGGCAAAGTAAAATTCAAGATGTCAGGCATCCAAGTAAAAATTACCAAACATGCAAAGAAGCATTAATGTACAATGCATTATGAGGAAATAGATTATTCATTCAAAACCTACTCAGAAATAACACAGATAATTGAAGTAGTAGAGGACATCAAATTATTATAATTGTCTTCCATTTGTCAAAGAAGAGAGAGAACATGTTAAGTAGAGAGTTTAAAGACACAAAAGACCAAAATCAAAGTACTAGAGATGAAAACTGCTATGCATGAAGTAAAAAAACGCATTGGCAGATTAGACATTGCAGACTATTTGCCAGTGGCAGCTGTATAAGATAAAACACACAGAGAGAAAAACTGGAAAAAATAAACAATATGATTGAACAGTGGGACAAATTTAAGTTATCAGACATATATGTAATTGGATCCCTGCAAAGGATGGATATTATTTTTAAAGAAATAATGGTTAAAATTGTCAAAATTTGAAGAAAACTATAAATTCACTGATCCAATAAGTTTGGTGAACCTCAAACACAATAAAAATGAAGAAAACTATGGCATAACACACCAAAATCAAATTGTCTAAAAACAATTAAGAGGAAATATACAAGTCAGAGTTGAAAAAAATTACAAAAAGGAAAAAAGGATGATAAAGATAAGGTAGACTTTTCATGAAGAATGAAAGATAGAAGACAGTCAAGTAATATCTTTAAAGGCCTGAAAGAAAAAATAACTGAAAGTTTAGGAATTTTTAGAAACAAAAATACATTTCCAAAACTAAACTGGAATAAAGATTTTTGCACACGTTAAAGCTGAAAGGGTTAATCATCAACACTAAAAAATGTTAAAGTAAGTCCTCCAATCAGGAGGAAAATGATACCATATGATGGGATTGGGAGGGAGACAAACCATAAGTGACTCTTAATCTCACAAAACAAACTGAGGGTTGCTGGGGGGAGGGGGTTTGGGAGAAGGGGGTGGGATTATGGACATTGGGGAGGGTATGTGCTTTGGTGAGTGCTGTGAAGTGTGTAAACCTGGTGATTCACAGACCTGTACCCCTGGGGATAAAAATATATGTTTATAAAAAATAAAAAATTATATTAAAAAAAAAACATGGATATATAAAAAGTAAAAAGTTGACCTCTAAATAACTTTGAAAATGTTAGCTATTTAGAAGACATATGGAGTGCTGTGAAGTGTGTAAACCTGGTGATTCACAGACCTGTACCCC